>NC_037671.1:93504331-93795722 GCF_003255815.1 Theropithecus gelada | reverse complement strand
GCTTTTTTTTGTTCTCCATTTGCTTGGTAAATCTTCCTCCATCCCTTTATTTTGAGCCTATGTATGTCTCTGCGTGTGAGATGGGTCTCCTGAATACAGCAGACTGATGGGTCTTGACTCTTTATCCAGTTTGCCAGTCTGTGTCTTTTAATTGGAGCATTTAGTCCATTTACATTTAAGGTTAAGATTGTTATGTGTGAACTTGATCCTGCCATTATGATATTAACTGGTTATTTTGCTCGTTAGTTGATGCAGTTTCTTCCTAGCCTCGATGGTCTTTACATTTTGGCATGTTTTTGCAATGGCTGGTACCGGTTGTTCCTTTCCATGTTGAGTGCTTCCTTCAGGGTCTCTTGTAAGGCAGGCCTAGTGGTGACAAAATCTCTAAGCATTTGCTTATCTGTAAAGGATTTTATTTCTCCTTCACTTATGAAACTTAGTTTGGCTGGATATGAAATTCTGGGTTTAAAATTCTTTTCTTTAAGAATGTTGAATATTGGCCCCCACTCTCTTCTGGCTTGTAGAGTTTCTGCCGAGAGATCTGCTGTGAGTCTGATGGGCTTCCCTTTGTGGGTAACCCGACCTTTCTCTCTGGCTGCCCTTAAGATTTTTTCCTTCATTTCAACTTTGGTGAATCTGGCAATTATGTGTCTTGGAGTTGCTCTTCTCGAGGAGTATCTTTGTGGTGTTCTCTGTATTTCCTGGATTTGAATGTTGGCCTGCCCTACTAGGTTGGGGAAGTTCTCCTGGATGATATCCTGAAGAGTGTTTTCCAACTTGGTTCCATTTTCTCCCTCACTTTCAGGCACCCCAATCAGACGTAGATTTGGTCTTTTTACATAATCCCATACTTCTTGCAGGCTTTGTTCATTTCTTTTTCTTCTTTTTTCTTTTGGTTTCTCTTCTCGCTTCATTTCATTCATTTGATCCTCAATCGCTGATACTCTTTCTTCCAGTTGATCGAGTCGGTTACTGAAGCTTGTGCATTTGTCACGTATTTCTCGTGTCATGGTTTTCATCTCTTTCATTTCGTTTATGACCTTCTCTGCATTAATTACTCTAGCCGTCAATTCTTCCACTTTTTTTTCAAGATTTTTAGTTTCTTTGCGCTGGGTACGTAATTCCTCCTTTAGCTCTGAGAGATTTGATGGACTGAAGCCTTCTTCTCTCATCTCGTCAAAGTCATTCTCCGTCCAGCTTTGATCCGTTGCTGGCGATGAGCTGCGCTCCTTTGCCAGGGGAGATGCGCTCTTATTTTTTGAATTTCCTGCTTTTCTGCCCTGCTTTTTCCCCATCTTTGTGGTTTTATCTGCCTCTGGTCTTTGATGATGGTGATGTACTGATGGGGTTTTGGTGTAGGTGTCCTTCCTGTTTGATAGTTTTCCTTCTAACAGTCAGGACCCTCAGCTGTAGGTCTGTTGGAGATTGCTTGAGGTCCACTCCAGACCCTGTTTGCCTGGGTATCAGCAGCAGAGGCTGCAGAAGATAGAATATTTCTGAACAGCGAGTGTACCTATCTGATTCTTGCTTTGGAAGCTTCCTCTCAGGGGTGTACTCCACCCTGTGAGGTGTGGGGTGTCAGACTGCCCCTAGTGGGGGATGTCTCCCAGTTAGGCTACTCAGGGGTCAGGGACCCACTTGAGCAGGCAGTCTGTCCCTTCTCAGATCTCAACCTCCATGTTGGGAGATCCACTGCTCTCCTCAAAGCTGTCAGACAGAGTCGTTTGCGTCTGCAGAGGCTTCTGCTGCTTTTTTGTTGTTGTTGTTGTTGTTGTGTAGCTGTGCCCTGTCCCCAGAGGTGGAGTCTACAGAGACAGGCAGGTTTCCTTGAGCTGCTGTGAGCTCCACCCAGTTCGAGCTTCCCAGCAGCTTTGTTTACCTACTTAAGCCTCAGCAATGGCGGGCGCCCCTCCCCCAGCCTCGCTGCTGCCTTGCTGGTAGATCACAGACTGCTGTGCTAGCAATGAGGGAGGCTCCGTGGGCGTGGGACCCTCCCGGCCAGGTGTGGGATATGATCTCCTGGTGTGCCTGTTTGCTTAAAGCGCAATATTGGGGTGGGAGTTACCCGATTTTCCAGGTGTTGTGTGTCTCAGTTCCCCTGGCTAGGAAAAGGGATTCCCTTCCCCCTTGCGCTTCCCAGGTGAGGCGATGCCTCGCCCTGCTTCAGCTCTCGCTGGTCGGGCTGCAGCAGCTGACCAGCACTGATCGTCCGGCACTCCCCAGTGAGATGAACCCAGTACCTCAGTTGAAAATGCAGAAATCACCAGTCTTCTGTGTCGCTCGCGCTGGGAGTTGGAGACTGCTGTATATTTCAATTATGTATAATTATATGTTAATTATAGCCCAAAAGCTGCAGGGGAAAGCAATAAAAAATATCTGAAAAATTTGACAACATATAGAACTATTCTTCATGTAGTTTCAGTCCTTTATTGAATATTTACTTGATATCATGACTACAGACTCTAAATAGCTTGCCAGAATCACCACAGAAATCAACAATAGAGTATTTCTGCCTCCATGGAGAATATAGAACTGTGCTAGATTCCTCAAAATGTATGTCCACAAATGATGTCAATTCCATTCCATTAATCAGTTTCTTAAAATTCTGTAGTGGGAGTAAGTCAGAGTTCTAGAGTGTCACTATTTTTGCTGTTTGGGAATGTCTGTTTGCCTTAACTGATTGCAGTATATTTCAGGACTGATTTTTTTTTTTTTATTTCTAGAATATGAAATTTTAATTCCTAGAATATGAAAACAGTTTTTAAACAAAATATTTATTTGCACAAGAAATAAAACAAAGGACATAATTGAATTATCTATGACAGTTTTCTAGCACTATTTGAAAAATCTGAAATCTGACTTATCTTATTCAATGTTCTTCAGTTTGCCTCAGTTCCTTCTTACCTGCTTTCATTTATCACCCTGCCATTTAAAATCACAGGTGACATAAGTAGGACTTGTGTATCAATATCTTTTGTTTTAGTTTTCAAATTCAATGGCCTACAGTTCTGCAAATATAATGTCTTTGTTTCTTCTCAGGTAACTGAAAGCAGTATATATACTTTTCTAAAAATCATATATTTGGTCATTCTTTGATTGAATTCATAATCAAATAATATGTCTAATATCTTAGATAAAGACACTTGTTAAGTGCTTAGGACTTGAAAGACAAAAGGAATTGAACCTTTATGAGCATAAACATGTATAGTTGATTTTTTTTGTTGATGTTACATGGTCTGTTTTATAAACAAAAATTTAAAAATGACATTTTTTTAAAAGTGAGCAGGAATAAGTAGATAATTTAATCATGCTACTTTTCCTCCAGGAATTTATAATCTAGAGAGGAAAATAGGCACCTGAACAACATTTACAGGATAACAAATGCTCAAATGCAGACATGCATAGGTAGGTCCTATGGGGACACACATGAGAACATAGTTCTCCCTGGTAATCAAAATGGCTTCACAGAGTAGACCATGGGTACAGAGTTATATTTATGAAAGCTACCTGCAATGAGATCATGGAATCAGATCCCAAAAAAGACTCCTAAGATCTTACATAATAATCTTAAAGGCGAGTTTAATAAAATAAAGACACAGTTCTAGTTCCACACATGAAAGAAGGGCAGGCAAGCATGAGCGTCGAAGAGAATTTCAGGTGTAGTTCCTCTAAGTCCTTTCTCAGGACAGACTTCCTCTCTTCATTATGAATCACCAATCTGTGTTCAAAGGGTCATGGTTTCAGAACAGTAAAGGCTGTAATTCGCTGCAGAGCCACTTAGGCCACATTGATTATGGAAGCAAGCCAGGTTGTTTAACCAATTATACCAAATGTAAGACATCAATAAGCAAACCAACCCTGAGTACCACCACTGGAGTTTCTGACTTTTAAATAGAACTATATAAATCATTAATTGTCGCGCTCATTCTTATCTTGTTCAAAAGTTAGTACCAGACTTGCAGGTGTCCCCAGAAACAACAGAGATAAGCCTAGAGTTATCCCAGTTCAGCTGAAATCTATATTTTTACCACTGCTGAAAAAAATATGATTTTCATCATCTATTTCTCAAAAAAATTACATGATATGTCAGGGAATACCTTAACATCAAATTGTCACTCAAATTTACATTTTCCTAGATTATAATAAATATGAAATTCTGTTTAAAGTTAATTCAAATTAATTTTAAACCTTGTCTTTTAAATTATTCCTACTAAAACTGATACAGGCTTTTAGGGGTGACAGGAAACCAAAGCAGATGACAAATTGAGTCTTAAAAGCAGTTAGTATTTCAGAAATAATTTGACCATGAGTGACAGGGTAGTTAGAGATCAAGTAAATTGTCAAAAAACAAATACTAAACACAATGTATCTATATGTCAAATATTTTAAGTAGTCATATTACACATTGTATTAGTCATCTTTAACATCATGTTCAAAGATGATTACTAGACAAACTAAATTTAGATCATTCAACAAAAGCATTCAAATATCGACATTTTTGAAACTGAATTTTCCCTTATGTTTAATAAGATTATCCCTAGGACCTGAAAAATACCAATGTGTGGGTTCCATTCCAAGAGATCCTTATGGGAACCGGAATTATGCTAGGTATTGGTATCAGATTTAATTGATTTAGAGCGCCACTGAATACTGGTAATTAAAGAGTTCTCCAAACATTCTAGTATGAAGACAAGGTTAATCTCTAGTCTACACAGTGGCGACTATGTAGTATTTTGACCCAGGAAGTGGATCATCACACACCAGGTCCTATTGTGTATGGCGGGGAGAGGGATAGCATTAGGAGATACACCTAATGTAAATGACGAGTTAATGGGTGCAGCACACCAACATGGCACAGGTATACATATGTAACAAACCTGCACATTGTGCACATGTACCCTAGAACTTAAAGTATAATAATAATAGTAATAATAATAGTAAAGAAAACAGTAGTGTTCAAAGTTGACTGTGATTAAGTATGATGTAGAAAATTATAAATTCTGATACCAGAGGTCCTGCCTACACTTATATGTAATCTCTGGAAATAGTTGGGGAGAGGAAATTCCAATAATCTGTATTTTTAAATATTTTATAAATGATTTTGACAAACAGAGATGAGAATCGTTGCTCTGAAATACAAATTTTTACTTAATCCTAACCTATCTTTTACATATTTTTATTTTATTAAAATCATGAGGAATATTTCTTCATTATATAACACGGGATAACATCTTTGATTTTATTTTATTCATTTATTTATTTATTTTGAGACTGAGTTTTGCTTTTGTTGCCCAGGCTGGAGTGCAATGGCACGATCTTGGTTCACTGCAAACTCGGCCTCCTGAGTTCAAGCGATTCTCCTGCATCAGCCTCCCGAGTAGCTGGAATTTCAGGTGCCTGCCACCACACCCAGCTAATTCTGTATTTTTAGTAGAAACAGGGTTTCTCCATGTTGGTCAGGCTGGTCTCGAACTTCCGACCTCAGGTGATCCGCCTGCCTCAGCCAAAGTGCTGGGATTACAAGCGTGAGCCACCAGGCCCGGTTGGAACATCGTTTTAACCATTATAGTTTTGTAGTAATGCGCCCAGCATTTCTTTGATTCTTAAATTCTATTTATATAATTTCTCAAGGTAATTTATCAGAAAATATAGTTGTTACTGAAATGGGGTGTGATTAAAGCAACATAGTTGATAGGCGTCTTATATTCAGCATGCAAAGGATTTAGTAATATGAAAATTGTTTAACAGTGAGGTAGTTAAATTTCCCAGTAAAATTAATTGCAGTACCCCAACTAGAAAGCAGCAAACAACTTTCTGAGGGGTGTTTTCTCTGTCATTTGGAGATATACATTTATTAAGGTGACATAAATCAAATTTCCAAATTGCATCAATATTACGAGTGGAGAATAATAACTCAAGTGAGAGAATAATGACAGTATTTACAGAGAGGCAGGGAGCATTTGAAAGCACACTAGAAATAGACACTGCATGTAGGGGATGGGGAAGTTTGTGGTTTATGTTTAACTGATTGGAGTGCCGTTCCTCTCTTTTTCTCTTATTGCTTTCTATTTTTTAAAATTGTCTTCATCCTAGTGATACTCTTATCATCTTAATCCTTGAAAACTCTTATGTATCTAGATGAAAAAGCAAATGCAAAAAATGTAGAGCAGATGTGGTAACTAATGAATGATCTTGATTAATTTTTCTTTGGTGGCTAGTATTAGAGTTTTATTCCTCAAATTAAACTTGCAAAATATAAAACTACAAAAAGTATCAAGACTTTCCATTCATTTGTTTTGCAAATATTAATTGTACACTAGTTTGATGATATAATGGTTTTCTGACCTTGTAAATCTACAGATATAACATCTACATTTGAATAATACAACACCCACATTTGTTGGTGTCAGTGTATAAAACTATGTTTGTAAACGTGTGCTTATGTAGTCAAACACGCATATGAACACTATTTCACTTTCCTGATTGTTTTTCATTATGTTTAATGATAGATCTTCATATCATACTCCAATTGCTTTAGAAACTATATTGACATAACTTTCATGGCAGACAGGTATGAGTTATATTCATGTAAAAACCAATCCAACACAGGTTGCAGGGAAAGAGTGATACAACGTTTATTGAATAGTTGTGTGTGCCAGATATCAGATATTTCAATGCACGATATCTCACACTATCAGTCTTTCGGCCCTGTTCGTTCTTTCTACTAAATACATCTTGATTTTTCCTTTATCTTCATAACACCACTTGTCTTTGAATTATTTCAAGTATGAAACATTAGCTCCTTGTTGGGATACTCAAATTACTTCCAAACTGCCCTTTCTGCCAAGAATTTTTATTTTAACGTTCTACCATCAATAGTTATCTTTCCCAATCACAGATTAACTGTGTTTGTCTCTTGGAATCATAAATATTTTATCTTTGCAATAAATTAGATATAAGATTATTAATGACTTATATGCAAGCCTCATTTACCACAACTTTTATCAATTCTTCTCCCACTTTTCTACCTTAAATGTACCCTATGATTAAATTAGTTACAACTTCTAGCATATGAGTGCCATTATCTATGAAATTCTATTCACACAACTTCCTTGTCCTTCTCTCACAACACCATTTACCTTTAACAACTTCCCCAACAGTCCAGACTGTGAGTTACATTCTTCTCAACATTCCCACAGCACTGAAGACATGACAGTCAGCACGTATAAAGACTATTGAGTCTTGATCTAATCAACACTGATTCTTCAAAAGAGAGCACAAATTTTATATTTCTCCAAATAAGTGTATTTCTCTGAAAGACAAATTAGATTATGACAAGAAAAAATCCTTGCATGAGATTTTACCAAAAGCAGTTCAAGCTGTTCTTCCTAGTTTTCTATCATCATGATCATATACAAGTCTCTAAATCACTATGAACCTTACTTTCCTTATCTTTGAAATCATTGTAGTGAGATAATATAATGAAATATTAATCTGGTTTTTTTTTTTTCTGATCCTCTCTTATATGTGGCCCTGCCCCTATCCAGGAAAAAAAAAATCCATTTAATCAAGGAAAATTGAGATTGACCAATTTATCTTTATTTCATTCTAATTCCTACCTATTTGAAAGAATTTTAAAACCATGGCACAGACAAGAATTTCGAAAGGCAACTCTTCTATTTTGTAAGAGGGGGATTGTGAAATAGAGAGTATGTTTTGGGGCCTAAAGCACAGAAATCAAAATTTCAGGCTTAAAATTTAAAACACAATCCTTCACAACTTTCTTGTATGCTAGAGAATACATAAGGACTACCAGAGAGGTGATAAAATGAAAGGGATACAGGTTGGTAGAATTGCAAAAAGAAATGACCACATAAGGCTGGGACAGATTACCCTGGGAATTTAATGTAAGGTCCTGGAATCTTGATGATCAGAGATTATGAAACAAGTGCTCAATTGCGTATCTATTTACTCTGAAAGGAAGCAAGACCCTCAAGATTTTACTTCCAAATCTTACAAAATTCATACCTCAAAATAACAATTTTTGTGTGTATTCTATTTCCATTATTACAACCAAGTTTTATGTATTCTATTTCCATTATTGCAACCAAGTAAAACTAAGCTTGTGAGCAAACTTTATAAATTGCAAACTATAAATAATTTTTAAGCAATTTACTTAATCCTGAAGATAAAAAATATCGCTTAATTTCATGTTGTTCCCTTCATCTATACTATGTTTCCTGAATTTATTAAAATTTTAACAATATAACTTTTTTACCTACAATACTTTATTAATCAAGAACAAAAGTGAAGTCAATTTAGAAGATGCCAGAGCAAAAGAGGAGATACACTTTTGTCTCTCATCCTTAGGTGAGTAGATTCGTCAGTCAGTGTTCTCATAAAGGAGTTGTGAGGTGATAAAAGATTTATTTTATATAATTCTGGTGCTTATGTTGGTCATGGGTCCTCACTAATTAGTTTATATATATTTCTTTAGCAGCTGTTTTGACATATAATATCAAATATTTTGATGGTATATTATAAAGTAAACTTAGAAATGTCCATACATCTTTGTTCTCTACATACATTGCTGTGCCCTTCAATTGCAATTCTCTCTTTACCCAGGTTCCTAAACAAATATCTTAGAAGTAAAGAGGACAAAAATATTTCCTTGGCTCAAGCCAAATCTAACATGAAGTGACATAGAAATTTGACTACTGTCATTTAAAAAGATCCATCTCAACAGCCAAACAGTGTCAGAACAAAGAAAATCAAATTTTCTAGACTGATCAAATAAAATGGGTAGTTGTCATATGCTCACTCCTTTTTCCACTCTATGTAAACAAAGCTAATTCTAAATGACAGTGCAATGTGTAATCATCTCTGCAGTCTGCATACAACTTAAAGAAGCTTAAGTATTCTAAGAAATCTTAGTTCCAGATGAAAAATAGAAATACATTTTTATGTGCATGTATTTTCCATTCTAATAAGTGACAACATTTGTTTTAGTTTTGAAATGATGGTTTTCCAATAGAAACCTGTTATTTAAAATAGCAAGAAGTCTTTTTGGCAACTGTTTGCATAATCCCTAGCTTGCTCCAGAATCAGGGGAACAGAAAAAGAAGACATTGAGTAGATTAGTGTTTTCTACTCCATTATGTTACTCTATACAATTGGCTTTTCTTTTCTATTTAGCTCTCCTTTCTCTGTCCCCAGCCATCATATTGGCCCCAAGTTAGGTATAAATGGGCTGGGGAGGGAGGTTGACAGTTTCAAAGACAAAATAGGACCTATTTCATATTATTTCTTACCAGAATTGAGTATATACAAAATGTCATGATATGAACTGTTGCATGGTGGTTGTTCTTGAGCAATTGGAGCAAGATTACTCCTTTACTAACTATTTATTAATATAATACTAAACACTTAAATCATGGTCATCCTATGCCTAAGTCAAATGAATTTTGCCACTGTACAATTATTAAAGCTGTGCAATTGTTAAAGTTTTCACTTTTTAGTCTTTGGCATTCTGGTTTCTTATTTTTTCTTGTTTAAAAATTGCATTAGAATTCTTCAGTAATCTCAAATGCAAATGCATGATTACTCTTCCAACATGTTTCCATTAAAGATACTTTACAGGATGATTGATGCCATATTTCTAGCCTTATTTCCCAGAAACCTTCACTTATATATTGTGATTCATAATCAACAACTCTGCATTCTCCTTACAGACCCAAAGAGCTCCTCTCCTGGGTCATTTGATCATGTGTCTTCCCGGATAATCTCGCTATGGCCTACACAACTGGAGGCATTATGAACCCTAACCCCATTTTCAAGGGTAATTATATATATATCTCCTCTTTCCTACTATCATTTTCTTATTTTAGGCCTTAGTCAACTCTTGCCTGGACGATTCTGATACCAGCTTTGTAATATGCAGAATTATTACTTATGCTCTTGTCTCTGTGTTTCATCAGTATAAGAAATTTTACTTGTTACTCCTTGATTAAAATTCTCTACAAACTACAGAAAAATTGAAGTCTTCTTAGCATGGAAGGAGGCCCTCATTAATTCATGCCATATTTATTTATATAGTCTCATCTCCCAAAGGCCAGGCTGGAAGTCTTCTACCTTATCAATCCTGAATTGCTTGTATTTACACTTTATATGTCTTGCTTACCTCTATCTTCTGCCTAATGCCTGCTCTCTTTATATCTACAACTGAAGAATGTTCTACTAAATTATAAAAATATAGATCTATGGCAGGCACAATTCTAAGATGGTCTCCAGTCTTACTGCCCCCAGACTACCCACCTGTTTAATGCGTGCGACTTGAGAATACGACAGATTTTACTCCTATGCTTAGGTTTTTTGATATGGCACAGGTGACTTTAAGAAAAGGAGATTATCTTCAGAGGGCAGAATCTAATTAGGTGAAACTTTAAGAGACTAGGATCTTCCTGGAAAAAGAAATATAAAGCATGAGAGAAACGCAACATGAGGAAGATTCTTCTTTGCTAACTTTGAAACTGGAGGGGATTATATGGCAAGGAATGTGAGTGGTCACTAGAAGCTCAGAGTAGCATGAAGATGACAGTGGCAATGAAATGGGACCTCTGTCCTATAACTAATAAGTGTTGAATTTAGTCAAACCACATGAGCTTAGAAAGAAAATCTCAAACCTTACATGAGAGCACAACCTGGCCAATAAATTTGTGTTACTATTGTGAGATCCCGAGCAGAGAGCCCATTAAGTTGTGACTGGATTTCTAATGTAGAAATACTATAAGATAATAAATTAGTATGTCTTAAGCCACTAAATTTATATTAGTTTTATACACAGCAATAGAAAAAGAATACAAACACGAATGTGGTTTCTCAAGACATCTTCTCTCCATTCCAAGAGTGGGTTAAGTGTTCATTTATCGCTTTCTTTTGAGTTACCACTGCAATATCATAGTAAGTTATAGTTCCTTTTTCCTCACACACAAAGAAATGGACTGTAATTCCACCTAAGTGACTTTTTATGGGTCACACAGCATTTGTAATTAACTTGACTTGAATAATTCAATGAGGAGAGAAAGTATAACAGATGTTTTATATACCTACAGACATAGATACACATAAAAATAATTTATTTTCTGGCATTTATTTCAGCAAAAAGTTTACTACTGGTAGCAATGAGTCTACTAAATTCTAA
Organism: Theropithecus gelada; assembly: GCF_003255815.1. Lineage (NCBI taxonomy): Eukaryota > Metazoa > Chordata > Mammalia > Primates > Cercopithecidae > Theropithecus > Theropithecus gelada. The sequence goes on along the minus strand of NC_037671.1, from coordinate 93,784,522 downwards.
TAGAATTCTCCAATAAATGGAACCATAGCTTCCAGAATAGCTGATTCTAGGACTGAGGCAGGGAATATGCAAGAGGATCTTGAAGTAAGTTGCCAAAATAAATGAAGTGCTAAAAACACTAGTCACAACAGCAAAGACACAGAATCAGTCTAGGTGTCTATCATTGGTGGACTGGATTTAAAAAAAAATGGCACTTGTATACAAAGGAATACTATACAGCCATACAAAGAATGAAATCACTTACTTTGCAGCAACATGGATGCTGCTGAAGACCATTATCCTAAGTGAATTAATCCAGGAACAGAAAACCAAATATCACATGTTCTCGCTTATAAGTGTTATACATGGGGTACTCGTGGACATAAAGATGGCAACAATAAACACTGAGGACTTCTACACGAGGGAGAGAGGGAGGGAGAAAAGGGTTGAAAAACTATTGGGTACTATGCTCACTAGCTAGTTTATGGGATCATTTATATCTCAAACCTTAGCATCATACAATACACCCATGTAACATACTTACCTATGTACCCATTGAATATAAAATAAATTTTGAAATTATATAAAGCTTTAAATACAAAAAGGAGGAAGTACTACAAACAAATATGCAAAATACAAACAAAAAAATTGATGGGTATATGCCAAAGGACACAAATACCAACTTAAATAGCTCCCAGTGGCCTAAACTGGAACAATATGAGCAACACAATACATAAAGCAGTATTCGGTTATGCTCAGATTGTTAAATAAACCACCATGATATATGCTGCTATAAATAAATGATTAAATAAATAAATATATGGAGGAGACTAGATCAATTTTTCATGCAAAATTATTCCAAATATTTTATGTAGATACTCCACGCTCAAGGAGTATTATAACTCTACCCCTTAACAGCAGGCTATGTATTGTTACTTCCTTCCAAATAATATTGCATGGAAAGGCAGAGGAAAGAACAACTTTACAGTGAAGAAATCTGACAAACATTGCCTAAGCCAGTGGATCAGGGTCAACACCAATGGTGATAAATTATATTGAAAATATCTACTTTTAATATATCTTGTGATGAAAATGACACTTTACCTCTGTGGTTTTCTTCCCCAGTACACATAACCTTAGTCTATACATGAGACAAACATCAGTTAATTCCCAATGGACAAATCTTCTACAAAATACCTAGTCAGTCCTCCTGAAAATTGTGAAGGTTATTAAAAATAAGAAAACTGAAACACTGCCACACTCAAGAGAAACTTAAGATGACTACATGTAGTTGGATCCTGGGAAAGAATGAGAACATTAGGTAACACTAAGAAAATCTGAATAAAGTATAGTCTTTACGTAACAATGCATCAATGTAGGCTGATTAATTATGACAGGTTTCTGACACCAATATTAGATGTTCATTATAGGAGGATTTGGATTTGAAAGTGTGATAATTCTCTGTACTATCTTTGTAATTTTTCAAGAAAACCAAAATTATTCCAAAATTTTAAAAATTATGCTTAAAATTGATCTGAAAATCAAAGAGGGAATAAGTATCATTTAATTATAGAGGAAGGCATTGTAAATAGCTTGAAGGAATTTTTCAGCAGATTAGATTCAACCTGTGTATTCTAAAATGCTTACAAGCTGTGGTTTAGAGATGACAAATGGGGGTATATTTTGTGCCAGAAATTTGGAAGCAACTTCATTGATGTGTATTTAAATTTAGCTCAAAACTATTTGGATCAGATATATCTTAATTTTTATGTTTGTTTTACAAATAACATGAGAACTAGGCTATCTGCTTTCTATTGATGGAAAACCATTAATTTAAATGCTAATAACAACCTAACAAGGTTAACACTTGTAATCCTTACAGCATCTGAGCAAATCAAATGCAACAAATGCACAATTTAAAATGAGCTTATCCTTTAGTTTATTTTAGGATATACTGCATGACCAATTTTTTTAAAACTTATTTTAAATATAATCAACATGGCAATCCCTTTAACATTGAGAGGATTAAGAATAATTAATGACAATTTGCAAAAAGGAGCACCCAGTTAGCTGGATCACCACTTGTTTTGAATTGTAATCCTGTAAAAACACAATAAAATTTATTCCAACCTTCACCTTTCAGTACCTCCAATTTCTATCTGTCCTCCTGTTACCATTCTTAGAGGATCAGTTTCATCTACTACCTGTCTACTGTACATAAACTATAATACTCTGACAGTAATGATGAACTAAATTGATACTCAGATGTGACAGAAGTCATCTATAATTTTCTAGAAAATATCCCGCACACTAAATTATAAAATAAAGAGGAGAGCTTTGTTTCTGTCCCTGAAAGCAAGGATAAAATGTTATAGATAACACTGAAACTGGTAGCGGACATACACTGTCAATAATGTTACATGAACATTTACAGTTTTGTATAGAGGAGCAAACCTATGCCACAAAATTTCTTCTCACTCTCCCAAGGTCATTGTTCTTCTGTAATATTATCTATATGACATTGCCATCAACCCTTCCTTTTGTCTCTGACATATTGAGGTCATTCTATACTCCATACTCACCTCAAATCCCATGTCTTTGTTAGTCATTAAGAGCAGGTGATTATTTTTATTATATGTGATAATTTAAGAGAAACTGAGGTGACACTGCAGGGTATTTTGATGAGTGCATTCAGGAACACAGGAGTATTCTAATCTTGTCTTGGCAGAATCACCAACCTGCCCCTACATACTCTAGGATGAAAATAAACATAAAAAAAGGAAATAAAAGATACTTTTATATTGTTAGCTTGGCTTTTACTAGAAATGACACTCTGGTGAACTGAGCTAAAAACATGTGTTTAGGCTTAGTGCAAAAGCTACAGTGGGGAAGTATAATTCGTTCTGTGCCCTTTCATTCAGGCTAATATATTTTCTTCACAGTTGCTCTCTCAAGCACCTCTGATCCCTCACAGTTATCAACTCTCAAGCAGCAGGAATTGCCAGGGAATCTGTATGAAAACCACAGACTCAACCAAACACTATAGTGTTGGATAAAAGAGGCTGATCACTGGTCTGCAGGTGAAAAACATCCCACTATGCTAGAAACTGGGTATAACTAGCTGGAGCCCTGAAAATGGAATGATGTAATAAATCCCATGCCCTCTGTACCTGGTCTCTGTATCCTTATCTCATTGTGAGAATCCACAGACACATCTTATTTCATTCAATCTCATTAAACAAAGCTTCATTTTCTTTTAATAAGCCTTCCAATCTACAAAGAGACTCCCTGTAGGGATGATGGATTTTTGTGGAATAAATTTCTGCCTCATCTCCTGATACACTACCACGTGCTCAAAGACCTGGTATCTTGGAATCTACATTAGATAGCACAACAATGGTGTAAGCCTAACTGCAAATTTGGAAATAAAAAGTTATGTTTTATATTAGGCAAATTCTGAGAACTTCTAGCTTAATTTAGTTGGTGGGGTTCTAAGTAGGAAGAGTTGGCCTCTCCTTGACCATACTCTTAAATTTTCGGGTCATACTCCTAAATACAATCACAAAACTAATCAATATGTTGGTAACGTTTTGCTCATTAGCTCAGAGTCATTCCATTCTATGCCCAGTAAACCTTGTCTACCTGTGGACATAGACTACTAGTTTTGTGCTTAGCTTTCCTGAGAGTGCATGTCATTTACTTAGTGGCTTTAAACTGGGTGTCCTCTTTTATTATTAATTCTTAAGTTCTATGAATTTTTAAAAAAAATTTGTGTGTGTGTGTTCCAGGTTACATGTACAGGATGTGCAGGTTTCTTACATAGGTAAGCATGTGCCATAGTGGATTCCTGCACCTATCAGCCCATCACCAAGGTACTAAGCCCAGTATGCATTAGCTCTTTTCCCTAATCCTCTTCCCACCACCAGCCTCCCCTGACAGGCCCCAAAGTGTATTGTTCTCTTCCCTGTGTCCATGTGTTCTTGTTGTCCAGCTCCCACTTGTAAGTGAGAACATGCGGTGTTTGGTTTTCTACTCCTGCGTTAATTTGCTGAGGATGATGGCTTTCAGCTTCATCCATATCCCTGCAAAGGACATGATCTTCTTCTTTTTTATGGCTGCATAGCATTCCGTGGTGTATATGTGCCATATTTTCTTTATCCAGTCTATCACTGACAGGCATTTGGGTTGATTCCATATCTTTACGATTGTGAATAGTGCTTCAGTGAACATATGTGTGCATGTATCTTTATAACATAAAGATTTATATTCCTTTGGGTATATATACAGTAATGAGATTGCTGGATCAAATGGTATTTCAGGTTCTAAATCTTTGAGGAGTCACTGTATGGTCTTCCACAATAGTTTAACTAATTTACATTCCCACCAACAGTGTAAAAGTGTTCCGATTTCTCTGAAACTTCGCCAGCATGTGTTGTTTCTTAACTTTTTAATAATTGCCATTCTGATTGATGTGAGATGTTATCTCATTGTGGTTTTGATTTTCATTTCTTTAGTGGTCAGTGATGTTGAGCTTTTTCTCATATCTTTGTTGGCTGCATAGATGTCTTTTTTTGAGAAGTTTCTGTTCATATCCTTTACCCACTTTTTTTTCTTGTAAATTTGCTGAAACTCCTTGCTTAAGACCTTTGTCAGATGGATAGATTGCAAAAATTTTCTCCCATTCTTTTGTTGTTTCACAGCTCTGATAATAGTCTCTTTTGCTGTGCAGAAGCTCTTTAGTTTAATTAGATCCCATCTGTCAATTTTTGCTTTTGTTGCAATTGCTTTTGGTTATTTCATCATAAAATCTTTGCCCATGCCTATGTCCTGAATGGTATTTCCTGGATTTTCTTCTATGGTTTGTATGACTTTGAGTTTTACATTTAAGTCTTCAAGCCATCTTGATTTATGTTTTGTATAAGGTGTGAGAAGAGATACAGTTTCAATTTTCTGCGTATGGCTACCCAGTTCTCCCAGCACCATTTATTGAACAGGGAATCATTTCCCCATTGCTTGTTTTTGTCAAGTCTGTCAAAGATCAGGTAGTTGTAGGTGTGTGGCCTTATTTTCGGCTTCTCTATGCTGTTCCATTGGTCTATGTATCAGTTTTTGTACCAGTTCTATGCCATATTGGTTACTGTAGCCTTGTAGTATAGTTTGAAGTTGGGTAGCGTGATGCCTCCAGCTTTGTTCTTTTTGCTTAGGCTTGTCCTGGCTATACAAGCTCTTTTTGTGGTCCCACATAATTTTTACTTTTTTTTTTATTTTATGAAGAATGTCAATGGTGGTTTAATAGAAAAAGCATTGAATCTATAAATTGATTTGGGCAATATGGCCATTTTCACAATATTGATCTTCCTATCCATGAGCATGGAATGTTTAAGTTCTATGAATTATTATATCCCTGCCTTCAGAAAATGACTCATTGCTTCATGCTGTCCAATGATGGTCATAAAGTAAATTTAATAAATGAAACTGAGAGGTATATAAAATCCCCAAATATTTGGCAGATAACAGAATGAACAATGTTGCTAATTACTGAAACAGGCAATACAAGAGGAGTAATAGTTGGTGAAAATATATTTGATCAGTATGTCATTTATTGAATTTGAGGTAAATGTAGAGCTAAATATTACTCTGGAATAAGTATTATCAAACTGAAAATATGTATAATATAGTAGATCTGCTAAACAAAAGCAACTTACAGATTAAAATATAAATAAATTCTGATCTAATAGGCTACTATTGTGTATTCAGAATTATCTTGTTCAAATGTTCCAAAGTGATTATAATGTATAGCCAGAGTTGAAAATCATCAGCATAGAAAACAAACAAACAAATTAAAATGCTCTACTACAGTAAAGAGTCGGTATTCATGCATATGGAAGAAAATGCTGGAGAGAGTTGAACTCTTAAAGATGAGAAAAGAGCAGAAAAATCTTCAGATGTCAGAGGAAAGTCAAATAAGAGCAGGGAGGAAAGTTGTCCATTGGATTTTGCAATATAAATTCATCATGATCCTGGAAGTAACATAGCATTCACGGATGAAGCAAAAGCAACTGACATGGCAGTATGACAATTTCTGGCAATCTGGTAACCTAGAAAATCTGGGCGGGATGAAGCTTGGTACAAAACACCTGAAATGCTGTATAAAATACATCAGATATATCAGAACTATGGTGGCAATAACATTTTAAAGATCCCAAAGGTCAAAACCTAAATAGATGAATCCTGAAACTGGCATTTTGCCTGAGGAAAACATAATACTTAGTTGCCTAAAGCTCTCAATATAACAAGCTGGTTGCAGGAATAAAAACAAAAACTGAGCACCTGCCCAAATGGCAAAATCAGTATTAATCTGGGATCACTATAAAACAGAATCCACAATAAGTGATGTAGGAAAGGAAAATCTAATAAGCAAACCACTAAACTGAAAATGTTTCTGTCTTATTCTTAGTTTCACCTGGAGAGAGAGAGAGAAAAATAAATAAAAACTGTGTAGAAGGAAAATTGACTAATTTAAAGAACCATTGGGTTGGAATTTACAAGTAAAATTTACATAACACAAGATTAACCATTTTATAGTGTACAATTCAGTCACATTTGGAACATTCATGACATTGTGCAACTTCACCTATATCGTTACAAAACATTTTTATCCCTCAAAGGAAATTCCATACCATTAAACCATCACTCTGCATTTCCCCCCTCCCCATCTCCCCTTCCACTAACAATCACCAGTTTGCTTTCTGTATCTATAGAATTATCTCTTCTGGATATTTTGTAGAAATAGGATCACTCAAAATGTGGTTTTTATGTCTGACTTATTTTACCTAATATGTTAACATAATAACATCTACACTGTAGCATGTATTGGCACTTCCTTTTGTGTCTGAATAATATTATATTGTAAGTATATTCCACATTTTGTTTCTCCAATCATCTGTGGATGAACATATGGGTTGTTTCTGCCTTGTGGCTATTGTGAATACTGCTGTCATGAACATTTGTGTTCAGTATTTGTTTTAGAATTGTGTTCTGATATTTTGAATATATATCTAGATGAAGAATTGTTGAATGATATGATAATTCTATGTTTATCTTTTTGAGGAACTACCAAATGCTTTCCACAATGGCCACATGAATTTATATTCCCACAGCAATGTATGAGGGTTCCAGTTTTTCTACATCATTATCAATACTCATTTCCCATGTTTTAAACTATTGACATAAGTAGTACAAAGTGGTATCTCATTGTCATTTTGACCTACATTTCCTTAGTCACAAACAATCTTGAGCATCTTTTCATGTGATTGTTGATAGTTGTATATCTTTTTTGGAGAAATGTCTGTTCAAGTCTTTTGTCAACTGTTTTAATTGCATTTTTGTTTTCTGTTGAGTTGTGGCAGTTCTTTTTATGCTGTGGATAGCACATCAATTTTATTTGATATTATGTATAATTTATGATTAACCAATATTTTCTTCCACCCTATAGATTTCCTGTTTACTATCTTTATAACATTCCTTGACACATAGAAGTTTTTCATATAATTTATCTATTATATTATAATCATTTTTATCAACTTATCTATTTTTTTCTTTTGTTGATGCTCTGGTATCATATCAATTGCCAAATTCATGATTTACTCTTACATTTTCTTCTAAGACTTTATGGTTAGAGATCATATTATTAGATTGTTAATCTATTTTGAAATAATTTTGAATATGGTTTGAGGTGGGTTCGAGCTTCATTGCTTGGCATGTGGACTTCCAGTTGTCCCATCACGATTACTTAAAAAGACTGTTCTTTCCCCATTGAATTATCTTGACACTGTTGTTGAAAACCAATTGGCCATAGATATATGAGTTTACTTATGAACTCTCAGGTCTATTCCATTGGTCTGTGTGCTCATCCTTATGCCAGTAGGATATTGTTTCTTGTTTGTTTGTTTGTTTTTTGCGACGGAGTCTCGCTCTGTCCCTCAGGCTGGAGTGTAGTGGCATGATCTCAGCTCACTGCAACCTCTGCCTCCCAGGTTCAATCAATTCTCCTGCCTCAGCCTCCTAAGTACGTGGGACTATAGGCATGTGCTACCACGCCTGGCTACATTTTTGTATTTTTAGTAGAGACTGGGTTTCATCATGTTGGTCAGGCTTGTCTCGAACTCTTGACCTCAAATGGTCCACCCACCTTGGCCTCCCAAAATGGTGGGATTACAGGCGGGAGCCACCGGGCCTGGCTGGAACATCGTTTTAACCATTATAGTTTTCTAGTAAGTTTTGAACTCAGGAAGTGTGAGTCTTTCAAATTTGTTCTTCTTTTTCAAGATGTTTCAAGATTGTCTTGGCTAGTTTGGACCACTTGATTTTCCATTTCATATATTTATGAATAATTACATTTATAAGCAGCTATATAAAGAAACAAATTAATGATATATTTAAAATAAATGATTGTCACAAACATCATAAACTATAAAAAAAGTCAAAAGAATTTTAGAAATTATTCTGACTCATAAAAATATACAAATATCCTTCACAAAATAGCACAAGATAAATAAAGAAATGTATATGAAGAAGAAAATACACACTATAAAAAATATATATTTTTTCAAATACAGGTCTCTTCTATCAATATTAGACAATCTATAAATGTTACTTAAACAAATTTTAAAAACTTCTCTGAGGGGCAAAGTTTGAAAAAATTCCAGCTTTATGTCTGAGTTTTTAAAACTCTTAGACAATTAGGATTGAAAGAGAAATTACTTAACTGATAAAAAAATACATCTTAAAATATTATGACAAATATAATGTTTTTTAAAACGTTATATTCAATAGCAGGAAAATAAAGAGTGAGGCAAGGATGTTTTTATTTTATATTTTACCAGACATCCCATTCATCAAATAAAAATAAAAATTTTAAGTTGAAATAAGTGTCTTTATACTAAGATGATAAAATTATTTCCATACAAAAGAAACACATTTAGAAAAAATATTAGTATCAATAAGAGGATTTATCAAGACTGTCATATCAGTCTAAATACACTAGAAGTCACAAATTTTTAGTACATTAAAGTTAAACACACGTTATTACAGCAAAAAAATAAAAATAAAATTTGTTGGAGTCATTCTTAAAAAATGTAGTATCTCTTTATGGAAAATTTATAAAACTTTACAAAAATATATATATGACCTTAGTAAATATAATGATATTCCAAGAAGTCCATGCTTAAAAAAACTTAAGAAATTTATAAAACCTTGACAAGATGATATTTTATAAAGTATATGAAAGAATAGTAAGATTCAAATATCTACAAAAAACCTATGTAATTTGAATAAGTTAGCATATCCATATTGAAACAAAATCGATGACTCTATAATTACTAAGAAAGTGAACTATTGGTAAAGGAATTGGCATATAAATTGACAGAATAAACCTTAGGCACAGGCTTATGTATTTATGAAGATGATTACATGACAATGATGCTGGCTAAAAGTAGCATCACAAGAATGAATTAATCCATAAAGGTGCTAGATAATTGGTTGTTTATAATATTAATGAATTCTGTTTTGGAACCATACCAAAAATCAAACAAGTGGATTTCAGAATTAAATGCGAAAAAAGGGCAAATAGTTTTATGAACTTAAGGCACATATTTTAACAGAGTATGAAAAGCTTCTAAAATGAAACATAAATAGTAGACATCATAAAAAAGAAAGATTTCTGTTCTTTATGTACATTAAAAACTTCTGATAGGCAAGTGTGGTAAATAAGCCACAAACCAAAACATAGTGTCTCCCGTATATTTAAACTAAAAAAGGAAAAGTATCGAAAATATATAGTGAAGATCTACAAATCATGGGGACAAAAAAGAAGAAATACAAACAAACAAAAATAATGAGTAAAAATAATGAACAAGCATTTCCTAGAAGATACATAAACATGCTGAGATCCCTTAACCATCAGTGAAATTCAAAGTGTAATTATAATGAAAACATATTTTATATTCATGACACACAAAGTTGGATAATATTTGTGATATATTTTGCTATATGTGAGGCTTAATGATTTTTTCTTATTTTAAATAACATTTTACAGGGACATATTAAAAGCTACATGAGAGTTAAAAATCAAGCATTTTGAAATCATGGAAGATTTAGTCTTGGACAAAATGAGAAATTCTGTCGATAGGTGGACCTTATATAAATGAGAAAAGAACACATTGTTGTAGAAGATATGGAGAGAATTTAAGGTAGCTTTTGCTAGATGAGATGGTTATTAGAGAATTTTAAGTACAGTACAAGTATCAACCTAAAGGAAAAGAGGATTAAGGAGATAATTAAATGCTGAAGAGCTTCCTGTTATTTCTCTCTACAATGGAGATTTCTTCACACATTTGCTTTAATAATGTAAAATAAAAATAAAGTATAGATTTATCCTTTTTGATTTCATTATTTTATGCAAACTTATTTGTATGTATATATGTGAAATTGTTTGATGTATGTAGTACTTTGTGTAGTATTACCTGCAAAGATAACATAACTTTTACATAACACTCATGACTATTAAGGGTATTTTAGATTTGTTTTAATTAGGTATAAGACACTAAGACACACAGATGTGGATATGACTGTCATGAAGAAAGAAGTTTAATAAAACTTCTTTCAACTAGTCTCAGAAGTCTCTGGAAACAGGAAGTTCAGCATGCCATAGAGGATCAAACAGGGAAGCACCAAGACAAGGTGCACGTGCAAAAAGAGAGAAAAACTGTAAGCTAGAGTAGTTCTTATGGTAAGAAATAGAGAAAAGTAAGAGTTCTTCACTGGTGTATACAAAAAATGCAGAAATATTTAAATGAGATTAGTTAGTGCCCAATATGAATCGCATGCCCTTGTCAATTGGACAAAGGTGGACATAGAGTAGTAAGCAAAGGATAGTTGGAGTAGAACCTATGTATAACAAAGCATCAAATCAATGCTTTTTGATGCTCCTGACAAAACATCAGGAAAGAGAAAGTAGTTATTACAATTACCTTCAAGCACCACCTAAATTCCTCTAGCAAGAATTAGAAATTAATTCCTTGCTTCAAAACTTTTAAATGGTAAAGAAATGTTATTTCTCTGTGAATTTTGTTACTATTCTTATTTTTTCTTTAATTTTTACTCTCCCTTTTTAAGTATATATATATATATTTTTTCTATAAAAAATTTAATTTATATATATTAAATATATAAAAATATATAAAATATAAATATATAAAAATATATATTAAATATATATAAATATATAAATATAATAAATATAAATATAATATATATAAATTTATAAATATAATAAACATATATAAATTTATAAATATAATAAATATAAATATAAATACATAAATATATATATTAAATATATAAAAATATATAATTAAATATATATAAATATATATATATATATATTTTTTTTTCCAGTGCAAGTATTTCTTGTTTAAGGTATTCAAAGAATTGAAGGTCTCTGCAGAATTTACTCTGGGTCCACTTTGTAAATGTGGACTTTGTTAAATGAACTCTTTTGTAAAATGAATTTTGTAAAGTGAACTCTTCATCTTTTCCTCCTGAAAAATGCTGAGTTCAAAAATACAAAAGTCAATATATCCCATTAAAAATAAGCCATTAATAGGCCAATATCTTTGTCCAGTATTTAATATTAATACTGCAGAAACAAGAGTTAACAATCAGCTCTATGTGGAAGTTACTGATTTTTGGAAAATGAAAACAAAAGTTTTATTGGAACATGTTGGAATAATTAAGTATAATCATTAGTACTGTGTTAGCAGAGATAATAATAATCAAAATAGGACATCTTGAATTATCTCATCCTGCAAGTACATTAAATTGTAGAGCAGGATGATAACGTACTTAATAAAATTGCTTTATATGTTTTAGTTTTAAGTTCAGTATTGTTTATTACTAAAGAGAAATGTAGAAAATGCCTGTTATGCAAGCTGCAGAAGAAATGTCCAGTGTCCTACTTTTTGTCTGGATGACTTTCCCGGTGACTGATGTGCTGACTGCCCAGGACTATTCCAAGCCGGAACACTTTCTTCCTGCTGAACTGCCTTCTGGAGCCCTTAAATTGCTCTTGTTTTGATCTCTATTCTCCATCTCTGACTCTCACATTCTTAGCTTTTTACCCCACTATCTGAGCTTCTTATTTCATTGGTCACTTATTTTATGTGTGTGTGGGTTTTTTTTTTTTTTTTTTTTTTTTTCACTGTTAGCAAGGATATTCTTGATCTTTCACTTATGTGGAGATTTCCTTTGAAGGTTTCTCTGTCACCAAGTTCTCACTGAATGTTCTATTGATGTTTTTTTAACCCCACCATGTTCCTTCAATTATCTTGTCTTTCGCACCCATGCTTGAGGCTTTTCACTCAACATTCTGTAATGTAGCCTCTATCTTTCTAACCACTGCGTCCCAAAAAGGTATTCTTAGTGATCATTACAGGAGGAAAAGATAAACTGCTGAGGCCAAATGAGATTTTGAATGTTGGATTTATAGACATGGAGGATAATTAGTTTTCACAAAGTTTGGGGAAGCCTGAAAGAAGCTTCTGCACTACATTGGCACTAATATATACGTAGTGTAAAAATAAGTGCCTAATGGATTACCATGCTCCACACATCCCAAAATGTCATCAAATTATTTATCATTATATACCAACTGCTTGGTAGCATCATCTGGGAAATCTCCTTTACGGCTCTCTAATAACTATGATAACACCTTTTATATATAAATCTGTGCTAATGATAGCCTTGAACAGAATTAGAACAGCTAAGAGGTTGGGACATAAGAGAGCAATATCTTTAAAGGAGACATTGAGATATGCCAGCCACAAAACATAGAAATATGGAAATTTGTTAGGTGTGGAGCACACATAGTAGGAGAGCCAGATTGGGTGGCATAGTAGGCAAAAAGTGATGAGCCCTAAGGAATTGTAGATGGAAGATGGAAGCCACAGTGGTGGCATTGGTTAATGTGAAGAGTACTGGGGTAGGGGCCATTTAATAAGAGTACCTAGATTTTGAACACCTACCAATTTTAGGTCTCTTTCTTTTCTTTTCCATCTTTCTTCAATCCTTTTCTTTCCTGAATTTTTCTAGTAATAAAATAAATTCAAAAATAAAATTTCTATCTGTCTGAGCCATTAACCCTTTTCCACTGTTCATATTTTCATCTTCAAATGTTTTAAAGATTGTTCATGTTTGCTTTTTCAAACTTTAATATTTAAATACATTGAATCTGACTTCTCACATTCATTCATTAATATTGATTAAGGCTATCCATGTCTATTAATGGTCAAATTAGATAAACTCTTCAATTCCTTGTTTTTAACTTTTTCTCTTAATGCCATTTGATTTTTTTACCTATTTCTCTTGGAAAATTTTTTTTCTCTGTTTTTTATGTTAGTACTGTACATCGAATTTATAAAGTCTTCTTTCCTTAGATCATGTCATAATGTTTTTATTCTCTAGGCTTCTAGTCTTTATCTTTTTCCCTTGCATGCTTCAAATTTTCCTAATCAATCATACATATGGTATAGAAATAAGTGAATAATGGGTAACAATTAAAAATAAGTGAATAACAAACTACCAACTTACCAACTATCATCATATGTGATGAAATCTTTATTCCAGAGGTGATATCTTTATTCCAGAAGAGGCTGCTCTGAACTTCAACAGTCTGTCGGGCATTTCTGGCTGGATATCAAGTACCTCAAAAGCAACATGACCAAACTGAACTCGACACTTACCTTCCCGGTTTCCCTTTCGCCTTCTAACTTCGTTCATCTTGCTATATCCTATGCCATATTAAATAGTTATGTCATCATCTAATCCAAAATATCAGAGCCATCATAAAATTATCCTAAAGAACATCCAACAAATAACCAGAATTAACTAAGTTTCGCTTCTTAACCCCTTTTCTCTTGATCTACAATTTCTAAGTTTAGTTCTTTATCATGGTCCTAATATAAATGATATGATACTTTGTGATCTGGCTCTTGACTATACTTCTAGAGTTGAGATTCTTCACTCTTTGGTTCGCCTTATATTTTTGTTAAATATATTATTTTCTGTTTTTCTAAATATGTCATATTCTCATTCGTCCATGTTGCCGAAAATGCTATTCATTTTGGATGGAATATCATTCCCTGGGTCCCACTTTTTATTGTGTATCAGAGTTCAAATAACAGCACAATTTTCATAAGTGTGTCAGATTATGGTTATATCTAGATAACTTCCCTCCAGTCTCTGACATCATGGAATAAAATATTCTCTAGTATTTTTAATATTTATATTACTTACTATTGTAGAATCTCTCCACCAAACTGTGAGAACTATAATTCATACTGTTAATATTTTTCTTGTAAATTATATATTAATAAATGTCAAACATAAACTTTAAACATTAATAGACAAATTGTCTTATGCATGTTACAATGCCCTCCATGTTTTAATGGTGACTACAAAAGTTGAACAAGTTACAGTGAAGTTAAAATAAGAAGAGAATGTATATAAATGGAGAAATAAATTGGTCTACTCCATAGAACACAATTATAAAATGGAATACAATTAAAATAACATTTTAAAGACACTTGGAAGCATTCATGACGGGACAGACATAGGAGGAGAGTTTTTTTGTTTGTCTGTTTTTTCTTCAAATAACTTAAATTGGTAGAGCTAAGGGGGGTTTCTCCAGAGCATTGGCCAACCCTCACAAATATGGCAGTAAAAATCAAGGGCTAGAAACTACAATTGTCACTGACAAAGATGTTGAAGACACAAATTGAGGGCTAAGAAAACAACTGGTAATATAAACAGAATGTGGTAGTTCAAAATTCACAGAAAGAACGAAACACGGATTAGAATAGGAAGTGAACAAATCTCTGTCTTATAGCTAATTCTGGAAGTAAGGTAAAGGCTCCCAGGGTCATGAAAAATCAGGTAGACATGAGAGAAATCAACCCACGAAAAGTAATGTGGATCCAGATATGTAAATTTGATGTTTTTTGTAATGAGGCCAATACTCCAAATAAGAGCAATTTGGCCAGTTGCAGATAGCCTGAATTGTAGAGTATGGGATTCAAAATAACAAAGCAGTTGGAAATTATGAATATCCCAGCAACACAGAAATGGTGAATTCTATTTCTGCCCAAGAAAAGGAGTCATGTTAAATAGAAATATATAATTTTTAAGGTTCCTAATGTAACATGATGTAATTAAAAATTAACAGTGGATAGATGAGTACAAGTAAAATAATGGGATAAAATGTAGTTAGCAACTCAATAGACAAATTAAAAATAAATATTTAAAAATTGATTAATACAAAATAAGACAATGAAGAAACAGTAACAGAAAACAGTTGAGACAATTTTAAAATAGCAAATAAGCATATTAAATATAAAATATTAGTAATTACATTAAAGGTAAATTGACCCTCCAAATCACTAAGCAAAGATATTTACACTAGACAAAAAGTAAGAACCAATTATATGCTGCCTGAGATGCTCCTTAAATTCAAAGTCACAAATAGAATAACAGAATAACAGTAAGAAGCTGGAAAAGAATGCTATGCATGTAATAAACATAAGAAAGCTGAAGTGACTTTAATAATGCCAGGCCAAATCAGAGCAGCATGGCACAATGGAAGTTCCTGACTATTTTGCCACAGGCAAACATACTGAGTAAACATCTACACACAGATCAATTCTCTCCAAGAGAAAGCCAGAATCCAATTGAGAGATTCCTACATACTGGACAATTGAGAAAATATCCACATCAAAATGGATAGAAAAAGCAGAGGAAAATTCATGCAGTAACCCTACCATGAGCATAGCACCTTACAATCCATAAGGAAACCCCACTTCTGAGCTTTTTCCCAAGAGGTGATTGGATGGACCACCCACAAAGTGCCCACATTTACAGTTTCTACTGGTGGGCTTGGCTCTTAAATCTCCAACAAAAAGGACAAGGAATCTGAGAATTTCTTTTAAGCGCAGAGAACAAAGTGGGGTTTTGAATCCAGTGAACACTCCTAGCAGCTGTGAGTGCTCATTGG
Source organism: Theropithecus gelada (assembly GCF_003255815.1). Taxonomy (NCBI): domain Eukaryota; kingdom Metazoa; phylum Chordata; class Mammalia; order Primates; family Cercopithecidae; genus Theropithecus; species Theropithecus gelada. The sequence continues at coordinate 93,768,438 of NC_037671.1, read as the reverse complement.
ATTCAACCCCCCACACACACCCCCACCAAAAAAAAGAAGAAGAAAAAAAAAAAAAAGCTCAGCTTCCAACTTCCCAGTGAAAAGTGTTTGACCACATGCTTTTCTAACAATTTCCTGTGGTTTTGGCTTCTAGGGAGCCAATATCTGGTAATCTACATACCAAATAAAGAATGAACCTCCTCTAGCCTAAATAGGAGAGACATCAGTCCCTACTCTCCTCTGTCTCACTTCAGTGATAACTTTAGACCAGAAGGCTTCTCATGAAAGAAGAGTCTGAGACTTCTGGTTGAAAAAAAAAAAAAAAAGCAGGCACTCCCTATTCCTTCTTCCATGGCTTCTTCCAGTGATAATTCTTGTCCTGTCAACTCTCTGTGGAAAGAGATTGGAGACCTCTGACAACAAGAATGGAACGGACTGCACTGCCTGCATCCTCTTTCTCCATTTACTCTAGAGATCCTCTCCTGATGTCTCTCACTGGATGGAGGCTGGTGGACTTCTCCATTTTTGAAAAGGGAGATGAGTACTTCCCATGTTTTCCTCCTCAGCTTGTTTCAGCAACAAATCCAGACCTACAGATTCTGCTTAAAAGTAGGTTTGGCATACATTGAGAGCCCATGCTTTTATAGCCTTGACTTGAGAGACTGGATTCTAAATCACCTATATCTGACAATTGACAGAATTCTTTACTCCTGAATCTCCCAAACCACAGAATCAAAAGACTATTAAACCTGCTAATATTCATCGAATATCTTTCCTAGTTCACAGTGAGCAGTCTTATCAAGAGTATAGGCATCTGTCTCAAATCTTTTCACTGGTGATGAGTGGGAGATAAACTCTGATCCATAGGCTACAGAATAGAGGTTGTGTTAGCATGCATGTGAACAACTCTAATTGCCTTGCACATCTCCATAAGAGATCTTCAATGACCAGGTGCATTGTCAATGACCAGTAACATTTCAAAATATATATATATATATTTTTTTTTTCTGAGCAGTTGGTCTCAACATTTGGGCTTAAAATATTAAATAAATCATGCTGTAAACAGGCTTTTTTCTTTTCATTTCTAGAGGATTTTTCCATTTCTTTCCATTTCTAGAACACAAGCAAAGTGAATTTAGCATAATTCCTAAAGGCCCTAGATTTTCTGGATCATAAATGAGCACGTGCTTCAACTTAAAGTCACCAGTTGCATTAGCCTCTAAGAAGACAGTCAGCATGTCCTTTGAAGCTTTGAAGCCAGGCATTGACTTCTCCTCTCTAGCTATAAAAGTCCTAGATGGCATCTTCTTCCAACAGAAGACTTTTTCATCTACATGGGAAATATTATTTTTAGTGTAGCCAACTTTATCAGTGACCTTAGCTAGATCTTATGGATAACTTGCTGCAGTATTTCCATCAGCACTTGCTGCTTCTCCTTGTACTTCTGTGTTATGGAGACAGCTTCTTTCCTTAAGCTTTATACACCAATTTCTACTAGCTTCCAACTTTTATTCTTCAGCTTACTTACCTCTCTCAGCCTTCACAGAATTGAAAAGAGTTAGGGCCTTGCTTTGGATTAGTCTTTGGTTTATGGGAATGTTGTGGCTTGTTTGATCTTCTAACCAGAACACTAAAACTTTCTCCATATCAGCAATAAAGCTGATTCACTTTCTTATCATACATGTGTTCACTGAAGTAGCACTTTAAATTTCCTTCAAGATCTTTTTCTTCACATTCACAACTTGATTGTTTGGCAAAAGAGGTCTGGTTTTTGACCTGTCGTAGCGTTCACCATACATTCCTCACTAAGCTTAATCATTTCCAGTTTTTTATTTAAAACAAGACACGCATGATTCATCCTTTTACGTGATCACTTAGAGTCTGTTGAGGGCTCTTAATTGGCCTCAGTTCAATATTATTGTGTCTTAGGGAACAGGGAACCCTGAGGAGAGGTAGAGAGATGGGAGAATGACTGGATGGTGGAGCAGTCAGACGAACACAACATTAATTAATTACTTTGCTTTCTCATATGGACACAGTCCTTGGGTCACCAATAAAATTAAACCAGTAACCTCAGAGATTACTGATCACAGATCACTATAATAGACATAATAATAACAAAAAATACCAATATGTTACACAGAGACAAAAAGTTAACACGTCTTTCTGGAAAAATGATTCCAATAAACCTGCTTGACATAAGGTTGCCACAAACCCTCAGTTTGTAAAAAACACAATATCTGCAAAGCATAAAACATGGCATTCTTGTACCTCATAGACCAGTCTCCTCATTTGTCTATTCAGAGAAGAGACGTGTTCCACTGTATACAAAATACAAAAAATCTAAACACTTTGTCTCTGTTGTTTCTATCATCTTGAAGGCAAAATTGCAAACATGTTTGTGTTCTGAACAAAAACTGTCCCTGTGGTTTAGCCAGAGACATATGGGAGCCAGATTGTACCTGTCAAAAGTCAGTATTGAGAAAACATTGGTGTGGGAGAATGTATTAATGTTCTTGATTGTTAATGTTTGCTTCATGACCTTCCCATTAGCAGATACGTGTGCCTCTACTTACTGATACATTCATCCATCTCTCTAATGGCTGTGCCTCTGTAGCTGCTGTTAACACAAGTTATTCATCATTGCAAGTAGAATATGTTCTAATGCCTAACATGGCCTTCATTTCACCTGAATATAGTATGAAAAAGTTATACATTCAGATAAATTTCTCATGTTTCATATTCTACATGGTTGAATACTACTGCAAATTCGAGATTTAGAAACATGGACTTCTTTTCCCTTTGGAGTTTGAGTGAAAAGGTCTTTTCTGAGCTAAAACATAAAATGAGATTGAAAAAAAATTTACCTTGAATGACCAATTATTAAATGTTTGAATACATTACTATGTATTTCAAATCAATACTTGCTACACTTTGATAGTATTCAAAATTTAATTTATATATTATCTATATTATACTTGTTTCCTTTTTAAGAAAATATAATCAATTTCATGAAGTTTTCTTTACACTAATGATCTGATTCTGTTTTCCATCTATTCTGTACATTTGTTACTCTATTAGAATGAGGTATCTTTCTTTTTCTCAAACGCATACACTTTCATACTATTTCTCATGCTGAGAGCTTTATTATATGAACCTCTGTATTCAGTTTCTTAATTATTTATGTGTGATACCTGTTTTCAACATGTCTAAGGTGACTAAATTTGAGATGCCTAAAAATACATATATTTATTTCACTAAAACAAATACAACTGATTGATTTCAGGAAAAACTTCTTTTGGGGGTATATTAAAGTAAGAATTAGTAAAAGCATATAAAAACAAAACTTAGAGAAAATTATTGCAATATTGTTGAAATTGTAAGCAAAAAGTTAATATTTGTAAACAAATGTGAAAGTATGAGTTTGCATGGACATTTTCAGATTCAAGTAATAAATGCTTATGTTAATGGCCTGACTAATATTCAAAGTGTGTAAACATGATTAAAGAAATAGATGTGAAAGTTTCACTCCTGAAATTTAATTACTCATCAGTTTATATCCGGCCACAGCTAATTATAATCTGGATTTGAAGCATACTGAGAGCTCTGTATCATTGCATAATGGAGATTTCGGGAAGAATTTAAATCTGAGTGGGTCAGAGTCATAATTTAATGTAATTTTCACCAGTGTATAAGTGAATCAAGTGTGTTAGTGAAGCATGGGAGCAGGACGTTTTAGGCTTAAGTAACATGAAAATTCAGGTGGCTGGCATTGCATTGTTTCTAGATCAATAATTTGCTTAGGGCAAGTTCTTATTCCATTGGGTTGATATAAGGATAGTTTATAATGTTGGGTCCAGTTTCCAGAAGGCAGATGGCAAAGTCAACTGAACTGCAGCAGACTTACAAACCATCTTTGGGAGCAGGGCATATACAATAAATAAATAAATAAATAATAAAACAGAAAAAAGAAAAAAAGAAAAAGAGGTTTACTTGCAGCAGTACGGCCAGAATTAAGTGACCACAGAAGACTGGAAAAGCACGTGCCTAAGGTTCATCTTATATATACTCAAAGTCTGACCAAATCTCTATCCTCTCAGATGATGGTCTTGCATTCCCTAATGCTGAGAAACTGAGTCTATACATTGAAGACTTCATTTCACCAGCAGGTGCAAATGTGCTACATTTCAAAGCCATCTGTGTTTTTTAAGTGATTGAGGCCAAGAGTAATCCATATTTAGCTGTTTTGACAATTTAAACTAAGGTTTATGTTATTCTTTGATTTTATAAATGTACTAATGTACATATTTCATATGCTGTACCATGTATGATATATATGTGAATAAAAAAATACATGTCACTGTGGTTCAATTGTTTTTCTTTCATTACTGCCCCTCACCCAAAGAAAATTTTTAGATTTTTAAAAAAATTATTATCATGGCTAGGTGCCATTTTAGGATTTGTTTTTATTAAATACTACCACCTTTCATTAAATTTTAGTACCACAGAGATGCTGTATATCTATTTATGTACTGTGGTCATTTTGGAACAACAAATTATTATCTATCATTTCTCAACTCCCCCAAAAGAATCAATGTTTACCCCCTTGTGGATAAATTAGAGGTTAAAATCTCATCCCAGTAGAATACATGTAACTTAAAATTATTAAAAAGTTAGTTTGTAAAACATTTTTCAATTTGGTGGCTTATATATATGGCACTTTGTTTAGCATCTGCAAAATTTATTTGGAAATATACAAATATGGCAAAAATGAAAGTTAATTTAATTTTATTTTTCCTTTTATTCAACTCATGTGTTCCTAAGATCTGCTGAGGTTCTTAGATAAATATTCATTAGACTAATATAGACTAATAGATTAATTCTGACTCTCCGGGTTTTCCCCTCTCCTATGTCATTGATCACCCCTGATTCATTTTCAGCAAAGGAACATACTGACATAGCTCCTATCTCAATGTATTTGCCATTGATCAAGCTTCTGGTTTCGCTACTGACCCATTTGTTCCCCAACGTATAAGAAATCTTCTTGAGAAACAGGCCTATACTAGTTCTCTCTCTCCCTTTATTATTCCTATTTTCTACTAAATCCACCCCTATGTTACCTTCCACATACTTCTCCACAAAGCAGGTCTTGTCAAGAATACAGGTACCACTCACATTGACAAATCCAGTGGCTGAGCTTCAGTTCAAATCTTATTTGGCTTATTCTCTCCTACTTAATGTCCATTCATTCTAATTCTCCTTTGTTGGATTCTGAAATAAAGGACCAAGAGCTAAGACTTCAATGACATTATCTTCCTTATACATACTCCTAGCAAATTCATTAAATCGCCTCTGGAAATGATATGGACTTCTTGGATGTTTAATACACATAGCTTATTCAACACATCCAAAGCAAACCTGATATTCTCTGCACCAAAATACAAAAAGCCGTTTCTACTACAAACTCCTCATTTCTATAAACAACACTTCCAACTTGACAGCTTCTCAATTCATAAAATTTGAAGTGACAATTATGAATATTTTACACTGAGTTAGCATATATGAGATAATTATCAGTTTGGAATGGTGTGGACACAGCCTAACCTAGGGGTAGCTTTCACAAGATTGTAGTCCTCTCTGATTTCAAAATAAAGATTTAAGTATAAATAAAGTTTTGAGTCTAATTATTGACCACCTTTTAAGACAGTTTACTAACAAGCTTATATTTGAATAATCTGAACATGTAAAAGAAGTGAAAAATACGTTAGTAAAACACAGGCAGAACTCAAGGGACGACATAAACTAAGTATCTCCACATTGATAGTTATTTATATTAAGAAAAGACCAAGAAAAATATTTGAAACACTTGAAACCAAGAAATGTTTCTAACTGGAAATATTTCAAAAAATCCTAACAGACTAGAAAATACAAATAATTCATATACATATGAATAGGTGTTTAACCTCTTTAGCAACCAGGGAGACACAAATTAAAAGCACAATGACATGCCATTTTATACACACCAGAGTAGCAAAAAATGAATGCTTAATATTAAGTACTGATGAAGATACTGGACAGTAAAAACAGCCATAAAGAAGGAATGAATTAATGGCATTTGCAGCAACTTAGATCAGATTGGAGACTATTATTCTAAGTGAAGTAACTCAGGAATGAAAAACCAAACATTGTATGTTTTCACTCATAAGTGAGCGCTAAGCTATGAGGATGCAAAGGCATAAGAATGACACAATGGACTTTGGGGACTTGGGAAAGGGTAGGAAGGGGGTGAGGGATAAAAGACTACAAATCGAGTACTGTGTATACTACTCAGGTGATGGGTGCACCAAAATCTCGCAAATCACCACTAAAGAACTTACTCATGTAACCAAACATCACCTGTTCCCCAATAACCTATGGAAATAAAAAAATTGCAAAAAAAATTTAAAAAATAAAAAAAATGGATGAGGAGATAAGGATAATTGTTCCTGTTAGGTCACATGTTCTTTTCTAGGTTAATTGTATTTAGTATCTTTTGTTTTATCCATGTGGATATTTATAGGAGAAGAAGCACAAATTAAAGAATACAAAGGATAATAGGTACTTAAAATGGTGGTTTATTACAATTCTATCGTAACCTACTTTCATTATCATTCATTATATTTGGTGTTTTTAAAATACGTATTTTTATCTTTTAATTTACTAATACATTTTGATTCTCATATAAGATGTGTGTTGCAATGTTGTTCACTGAGATGATACAGAATTTTTGTGAGTAAAATTGCCAAAATAAGACTCCATTGTTTTATGGTTTATCAGTAATTAAACTATTTACTGCCAGGCAGAAGACAAGCACTAGAGTTAGATATCTAATTGTTGTATGAAAAAAAAAAAGGCATTTTGCAAATGTAGAATGATATCTGTTCTGTCAATGAAACCTTTGCCAATCCTGTAAATGACTTTGTGTTAACTGTTAAGAATCCATACTTTTATGATTTTAAAAATTTAAAGTTTACTGGAAATTGGATTTAAAAGTGTATGTATAATTCTTAAATTATACATTCATTTTGAAATTTAATCTAGCATTGTTCGTTTCATATTTTGACAAATAGAGTGAATAATATCAGTATCGAAATTACCTTAGTAAGACTTCTAAAATGCAATGTGAGTAAAAAAATTTAAACACAAATTTACTGACAGGAATCATAATCCTCAGTTTGGGAATTTATACTAAAAAGTACACAAAGACTTAAAATTCATTGCGGAAACAAAGCACACTTAAAAGGCAGTGCAGTGCAATTGGTTAAGACATGGACTTTGGAGTTGGAATTGGAATGCTGGTTCCAGCACTAACTTTGTGACAATGGACATTTACTTAGCTTCATGTAAATTGTTTCTACAAATCTAAGATGTGGATATTCACAGTACTTTCCTCATGTAAGCTTTTTGAGGATTAAATTCATCAATCATATGTAGAGTACTTAGAACAGCGCCTCACACCTAAGTGCCAAGTAAGTGTGTTCTGTTGTTATTATTGAGCAGTTAAACAACAAAAACCTAGTAAATCATTTTCAGCAAACTATATATTTTCTCTCATTTTTCTTCTTACAGTATTCCAGCATAGCAACCAAAGTTATGGAGAAAGTAGATGACTTTCTTAAGGAATCGCAGCTAGTTGGAAACAGAGCTGTGGTGAGAACCAGGAACTCCATATAGGCTGCTAATGGTTCCTCCTCAAAAAATAAATCCTACCCAAGTTAACCAAGGCACTAAGTTCATATATAATTACAAATCTATCATTGGTCACATGCATACTCTTGGCACTGCACCTATTTTTGCCTCTCTCTTATCTTTTATTTACTATTTTAAACTCTTACAACAATACTTCAAGATAAATATTATTAACTAAACTTGAAGAAAAGACACAAGGATGTTAAATTATATACCTAACATTATCCAAATAATAAACCACTGAACAGGGATTCAAACCAAAGACTGTCTTTGCCTAAAATACAATTACTTTTCCCATTAAACTATTGTTTGTGAGTTTTATATAATATAGATGAAAGCAGAATATAACTTTACAGTGTTTTGTTGTTTTTTTTTTTTTGATATGTTAAACTCTACTGTCAAATCCTTCCCACATCTAATAGGTTTTAAGATAATTTGATATTTTACTTTTTCTAGGTTATATACTGCTAGGTCAAGAACTAGTCCATGCAATATTCAAGACTAAACTCCCAACTGCATAGATTCCTGTCGATTAACACTTTCCAGGAGTCTTTAAATAGTCTGACAGGGCTATTGCCTGTGCAATGTACTGCAAAATTATTGAGTAAAATATTTTAAAACACATATTATAATTTATTAAGTATTTGCTAGCTGGATGGGATGGTGAAAGAGATCTGTTTAATAGGTTGAGCACTTCTGATTCGTGCTGGTTTATAAACTTTGCTTGTATACCTGTTTTAATCATCCATGCATGCTTAATGGCCCTTTCTATCAAGTCTACCTGAAGGTTAACCTAATGTCTGTATTAGGTCAATAGATTCTGTAACATAAATCTATGCAGATGGGCTATTAAATGATATCAAAATTACTCAAGCAAGTGATAGTGGTCATTTATTTTTACTTTAATTCCCTTAGAGTATGAGGAAGATCTTTAAAATGTACATAAAAATGTTAATAAAGCTGATATCAAGGTGCTATTGCATTATTTTATCTTTTATTCCAAGTCAGAAAAAAATATAGCTAATTACACCATAAGTATATAAAATATTGGAAATTAAGCTTTTCTGTTGGTATAATAAAACTTTTAAAAAGGCCGAATTGGTTCCCTGCACCATTTGTCTTTAATTCATGCTATAAACTTATTGAGGAATACATGTGTGTGTATATGTGTATGTGTGTGTATATATATACACATAATCATTGAACAAATAATCCTATTACTACAAATCACAAGTCTTGTCTCTAACAGCCTAACAATCTGGTAATGTGGCAAGCAGATATTAAGCATTAAAATGTAGTTCTATGGAAGTACACTTATTAATACACTGAGAAAGGTACACTAAAACATTTCTCAAAGTTCTGTTATGTGTAGGCACTATGTTATACAAATAAAGTGAAATGATTCAGACAAAACATCCACACATGGCAGGGAGAAATGAACACAAAACTTAGTGTTCTAACAGTGTTACACATGTGGCATTTTAGAAAATATATCAGAAGGGTTTGGATATCAACTTGATGGAATAGGAAGGAAAATGGAAGATTGAAAAAAAAATTATCATTACCTACATGATAAATTCCAAGCTAACTGACTTGGCATGCCATGTCCTTAAGAAACTGGACTATGCTTACCTCCACTTCCAGCTTCTGTCAAACCTTTGTATTAACCGTCATGTTTAAATACAGAAAAGTAACATGCCTGAGGTTCCATAACATACCCTCAATCTTCATACCCTTACCCTGCACATGTGTTTTCATCACGTGCTTGCATTTGCAATTTCCTTGATTGCCCCAATCCTCACGTTTTCTTAGAATTGTATCCCATTTTAAGTCACTTTATTTAAGAAATTTTTTTACCTTATTTAGTTCCCCCTGCAAAGTCTGAGTAGCAGTCATTTGGCTCTTATAAAATCTAATGCATATCTATGATTCTGTCCATGTTCCTTGTATTAAGATTCTTTGTTATCCATACTAACAAATACGGTAAATTTTTGGGACACAAAGATTACATCTTATTTTTAAATTCTAGTACCTAGCACAATATGGAGTTACATAATACGTAATACACAGGATTAATATACATAATAAAAGTTTCCACATGAAATTGAGATGACACATTTGAAAACTTCAAGGTTGATTAGAAATTAAGTAGGAAGACAAATGCAGTAAGATCATTCCAGAAATAAGAAACAATATAAAAAATTCAGAATTCTAAGAAAATATGGTGTTAGGTCATCCTATAATATGATTCAGAAATGAGTCTTATTTCTGGGAACATGCCTGACTTATTATCTTATTCTCACAGGAGACAACATGGTTATCTTGAAAAAGTATGCAAAGTTTGTGAGTCTGGGATCATCAAATTCAGAGACTGATTTTTACCCTAAGCAAACCTGAAATATCCTGACTTCCACTGTCAGTAGAGTAGAAAAGTATGTCTATCAGAAAGACTAGGATAGAAAGAAAGATACAGTAAAAGACAGAGGATGTAAAGAAGAAAGAGCTCGACCTTATCTAGGCATATATTTTGTCTTCAGGTTAAACATCTCCCCCATTACCTGGTTTTGGTTTAGTTGACACATTGTAATTGTACATATTTAAGGGATATAATTTGATGTTTCAATACATATAATTGTTGTATAATAATCAAATAAGGAGAGTTAACATACTCATCAACTGATGCATTTACAATGTATTTGCAGTGAGGCTATTCGAAAGCATGTCTTCTAGATATTTTGTAATATAGAATACTTTACTGTTAAGCAAAGAATCAAAGAGTGGTTATCAGAGACTGGGGAGGGAAAGGGAGAATGGAAGATAAAGAGAGGTTGTTCAATAGCTACAAAGTTACAATTAGATAAGAGGAATAAATTCTCATGTTCTATGGCACACTAGGGTGACTATGGTAAAGACCTGTATTTTTATTTTTATTTATTTATTTACTTAGAGATAGAGTCTTGCTTTGTCGTTCAGACTTGAGCATAGTACTGTAATTTCAATTCACTGCAACCTCTGCCTCCAGGGTTCAAGCAATTCTCGTGCCTCAGCCTCCTGAGTAGCTGGGATTACAGGCTCCCAACACTGTGCCAGGTTAATTTTATGTTTTTAGTAGAGATGGAGTTTCACCATGTTGGTCAAATTGGTCTCAAACTGCTGACCTCAAGTGATTTGCTTGCTTCAGCTTCCCAAAGTGCTGAGACAAGTGTGAGCCAGTGCACCCGGCCAAGACCTGAATGTTTAATTGTGTACTGAACAACATCAGATTCACACAGATTCTGATTCATCAAAACAACACAGATTCACAGGCATATCACTTCATCCTCAGATCTTCTACTCCATCTGAATAATGATTTCAGCTAATGCCACATTTATTTGTTACTTTAATAATTATTTATTGATCAATTAGAGTATATATTTCACTGTGCCAGACATTCAGTATAGTCCAGTAAACAAAATTGTCGTAATATCTGCACTTGAGGAAATAGTCAAACTGTGTAACCCAGAATAATATGAATCCTCTTAGGTCCCCTTCTCATCATCTCACTTTTCATATCCACTCAATCACTAGGTTACTAGATCCTTTTGAATCTACTTCCCAATATTGCATGCCTCAAATTTATCCCCTTTTCTGGATTTGCACAACCACCTTGGATTGAACTCATAGACTTTTCTAACTTAAACAAGCGTCTTGATATTATTTTCTCTGTCTTGCACTCACTGTATATGTTCCACCCTATTGTTTATAAACAGACTTAATCATATCTCTGTTGTGCCTAGCACCTTTATCTTGCCTTCTTCTATCCCAACAAAACACCTATTTTTCAAGTTTTCAAAATAACTCTGTATGACTCAGGGGAAGAAACCCTAGTTGAGTTTCTGAGGCTGATGCTGATTGGTTTATGATTATCTAAACCAATCACAGTAATCTCTTTTTCCATTGCTACTAGTTATGTTATGGATAGGCATGTGACCCAGTTCTGGCAAATGAGAAACTCTGGGTGTCTTTTGAAGAGTTTCTTGGAAAAATTTCTCACTCCTAGGAAAGATTAATGGGAAGGTATGATACATCTTGATGCAATGCCTGGAACGTCTCTACCCGTTTTACTATGTGTGACCTTGAAAAATAAGCCAACATAATTTCAATGAATCTTAACTGATTTCCTGAAGTTATCATCCTTGTATGCCACCTTGACTTTGCAAAATTAACATTGTGAAAGTCCAATGAGTTGGGATTTCTCATATTTGCATCTTTATACACGCCACATAAGACCTTCCATGACCTTCTCCTGATTTTCAACCTTATCTCTTGTAGCCCCTTACTTTTTGAGCTATTGTTTCAACTAAATTGGTGGAAACACCAAAGCATGCATACGGTTCACGTGGGATCTTTTAGAAAGCTGATTTTGAGTCAGTAGTTTCGGAGGAGGGTCTGCGGTTCTGCGTTATAGTTTATACTACGCTGCTGATCTATGAATCAGTCTTTGAGTAAATACGTACTAGATTCCCTGTACGCACTCTTTTTAGACCACTAGGCTTGGAGAAGACAAAACCAGCACTGAAACTGTGCATATTATGAGGCATATTTTCTGACCCTTGTCTTGTTAATCACTTCTTTCTAAAACACTAGTTCCTTTGAAATCAGATAAATTCTCTAATAAAATAAAATAAATGGTCAACACATCAACACATTGTTAACACTCAGAATCAGAATGTGTGCACATATATAGAATACACACATGTGCACATGTACTTAAATGATGGTATTTCATTCTTAATGCCATATTTTCCTCTTACTTGCCCTGAAAGTTTCCTTTGAGTTAACTCAAAAAACTATTTAAATTAGAAATTTGAATGTGTGATAGTTTTAGAAAGAGCTCCTTAAGAAGGAGTTCCAGAAAATGTTTAAAGCTATATTAATTACTGAAAACTAGTTTCCTGCAGTTAATAACAGTGGATTACCTAGAATAATTTAAAATAAATACCTACTGTGATTAGCATAAAACTTTGTTTTCCAAATTACTGGTAAAAATTGTCTAGTTTTTATAATTTTTCTCTATTCACTAGTTTCTAGGGTGCTTGTTTATACTGGAGCTAGAAAAGCTTGAAATTCTGCTGATAATTGGCGTCTTCATGGTTCTGACATTTGAAACATTTAAACCACAGTGAAGTTTCTTTTGTCCTTTATTTGCACTTTTCTCTTACATAAGAAAATATAATTACAGACAAAGCATCAAGAAGATCATACTTGGCCATTGCTATTCAAATCAAGACGTAATACAAACAGTAGTGATATTTAATAATTCATTTCTAGAGTAACTATAAAAGGAAAAATAACATAAAATCTAATAAGAATTTTAGTACTTTTAACTGGAGACAAGAGTTCTAGGAGTCTTCTAACCTATTTATTTTCCACTTCTTGGACAAAAAGAAGAAATATTTAGTTTGATAAATTTATCTAAACATTTGTTGATTAGGGCTTATTTTTTATAAAGAAATCTAATTTTAGTTATAAAGAAAAACCTTTGTAGCTAAGTGTGGTTGTTTACCCCAATTCAATTTAAATTCAAATAATACATCCTTAAGAATACAATCATGGGAGAAGTCGTTTCATGCTTAAATTTCTGTTCAACTTTCCTGCTCACAGTATAATAAATTAACCGAAGCAAATTCTCTTTGTAAAATGTCCTTTCTATAGAAACATCCCGAGGTCTAATATTCATAATCATTTGTGAGTTTGAATTTGTTTTTATTAAACTATGGCAAGATTGTTTTAAAATTATTATATGTAATGGGTTATAAGTGATAAAAATTGCTGGAAAAATTATTAAACTATTCAAGAAATTTAATGAATAAGATTAGATGTTAAAATAATAATCATGGAAATAATAACTGACATACTTACTGCATGCCAAACTATTATAGTCCTCAAGTTATGTTTGGTATTTTTATTTTCTCTCTTCTATTCTACCTTACAATAAATTTACCTGGGCAATTCTTCTAAAATTCTCTTCCTCCAGAAAACATCCAGAGGTCAAATATTCATAGTTATATATGAGTTTGAATAGTATGCCTCCTTGGAACAAGAAGATGTATGATTTTTGGTCAATTGTTTTGTTTTTTCCATTATGATTCAATTATGAAATATTAGTTCCTAATTATTATAGGACATGAATTCAAGAAACATGTGTGGCTTCTTCAAAGATAATTAACTTATACAGGGATTTAAATGAATCATGTTAACAATTAAAATAATTTTAATGATGGCAGTAATAATAAAATAATAATAATAGGAATGTTTATTATGTGCTGTACTAACAGGTTTGGTATCATGACTAAACCATGTCTTTCTCCATTTTATCTGGCCACACAGCTATTTTTTTTCTCTATAATACAGCGAGTTTCATGAGGCCACAACTTTACTTCTAAATGGTCAAGGGTTTAGTCGATTTCTTCAGCTTCAGGAGTCTTTTTCTCCCTTTCCTTGCTATAGAAAGAAAATTGGGCTTCATTGTGATTTTTATAGCATTTTTGTAAGACTGTTTATTTTCTTATATTTTAAATTATTTGCTTGTATTTTAAACGTCTCCAGAGGCAGCATGCTGCAAATCTGTAAATTTAAATGTAGGTGTAGTTATTTAGAAATAAAAAAGAAAATAAATAAAATATGTAGGATGGATGCAAGCAGATATACAGCAGAGAACAACACATTTTGATTGCTGACTAGAAAACATGGGAAATTTTCTCATCTTCAATTTACTTTGCTTCATTCTGACCAAAACTTTCTCCACACAAATAATGATGTATGGATTGGAGATGTGGTTTGTAGAACAGTTGAGACTTTTTCCTTTGTGTGTGTGTGTGTGTGTGCACGTGCGTGTGTTTTCCCCTGAAACTGGATGTAAGCACAGATGCCATTTAGTTAGAACACTGACTACAAGTTGAAAGCAAAGGGTCCTGACCTAATTGAAACAGTTATTTGTGGTGAGGCAGTGTCTGCAAATAACATCTGTTACACTAAACGCCTAGTGCATGAGATGGGTAAAAGACACCTTCACACAAAAATGTAATATCCAGATTAGATGCCTGCTCCCTAAATTACTGAGTTTAGTAAAGAAAAGTTCTATTTGCTGTCAGCCCTGAGAATTACACAATGCATTGTCCTATCTCCAAAAATCAGCTTTGGATAGAAAAGGTACAATTTTAGAAGTAGAAAGAGTGCTAACATGTGAAAGGATTTGTTTCAAATTTGTCTACACAAGATATTTTTCTCTCAAATACTTTCAGATTCTAAGGCATTTCTTGACAATATGTATATTTTTAATTATAATTGATCCTGATATATAAACGTTAGAACTAGAACAATTGAAAAATCTATCAAGTAATAAATTTTACTAAATCTGTCAAAATGATAATGCAAAAGTCAAAGTTCAGGCTGAAGACTATATTCTTCTTAAACATTTCCATCACCTTTTAAAATATGGGAGTGTCATCAAATTATATTTGGCACTGTAGGTAAAGCAAAAGGTGTACAGGGCTACTATGTTTCATTGTGTTGATATGGAAGTTGAAGCTCATATAAATCAAAAGTCAGATTCATGAATATTTCACTAATGCAAATCTGCATTTAGAAATCATTTCTACCTGAAGATGCAAGCAAAGATTTAAGAATAGATATATAGGTGAGAATATACATTAATAAATTGATAGAAATTTATTGACCACCTACTATGTCCAAGTAGTGGTATACAGTACTTCTGGTTCTGACTGAGGTAGCATTTACAATAAAAAGGTTTAAAACAATACATCTTTTCAAATATGACACTCAATTGGCTTACATTCAAGTCAGAAAGATAGTAAATCTTCAATGGTATGACTTCCAGAGGAGGGACTATGCTTATGCTAATTGCCTCCCTGGACTGCTTTCTTTTCATACTAACTTGCTTATAATAACTAACATGCAATACGCAAAATAAATTCAGACTTGAATCATGACAAGAGAAAGTTATATCTCTAAGTCCACTGTTATAATATTATTTATCCTATTACTTTGTACTTATCTGTCTTATTACTCCAAAATCTATAAAGACTACAAGGGCAAAAACTTTAGTGGTATTGTTGACTGTTGGATTCTTACACAATGTAAAAAAGCAGGTGATCAGTAGATATTAATATATGAATACAATTCTAAATTAACATATAGATATGATTTGTACATTATTTCTTCTTATAATTGCTTTTTGTGTGCATCTGCTATTGATAACTTTTTACTATTCTTAAAGGGGAGAGGTCTGTGTCACACATATCTCTGTATTTCTTACATGCTTGCATAGTGATTTTTACATAGTAAATATTTAATATATTTTGTCCTTTTTTTAATAGGGAGATCTAACAGAGTGAGTTTAGGTAGTAATCTAAACTAGAAAATTACTGCAATAAACAAAAGACCATATGCATTTGCTTACATATATCCATATTGTAAATCTAAAATTATTTCTTATGGGGTTTAAACTACATATCGTCCAACCTAATACACTTTGAATATAATGAAATGATTGAATTTCTAAATTTCTGTGGCTAAAGTAGAACCTAGACCCTTTACGCTGCTATAATGGAATACCACAGTCTGATTAATTTATTAAAAAGAAAACCCAGAAATTTATTTGACTCACAGTTCTGGAGGCTAGGAAGTCTAAGTGCATGACACTGGTATCTGGTGAGGGCCTTTGTAATGCATCACCTCATGACAAAAGGTAGAAAGGCAAGAGAGGGCAAGAGCAAGAGGAAACAAGAGAGGACTGAACTCATTTTTAAGACTAACCTACTCCTGCAGTAACAGCATTAATTCATTCATAAGGGCAGAGCACTCTTGATCTAATCACCTCTTATTAGGCCCCACCTACCAACATTGTTGCATTGGAAATTAAACTTACAACACATAAATTTTGGGGCACTCATTCAAACCACAACAGTTACCTAAGATAAAACTAAATTATCTGCCTATGCATTATAATTTTTGTGTTTATCATCAATGACATAATTTTTCACTTCTAATATATAGGTCTAAAGAGATATGCTTTACATCCTGGCAAAAACTAAATGCACTGTTCCTGCGTTGATAGTCACAATATTTTGTTCTTGATATCTAGTGACTCAAAGCCTAAATTTCTATGCTTCTCTTATCCTCTTTTATAGTGGAAAACAGGTGGTTCTTCCACGTTTATACATAATGCCTAGCTAGTGCTCTGAATTGAGGATAAAGACACTAGTTCAACTCTCTTTTTGTGTGATCTATGGTACTTTGAGGAAGTTGTTATGTTTCTATATATTCAATTGAACAGTATGTGAGCCCTTTATTTTACATTGGCATGATTTTGTAAAGCCCTAGCTTAAGTTTCTTTGCTTTACTTCTTTATAATTGAAAATGAACACGAGTTAAATGTGATATATACAATTCCAAATGTAGAATAAATCAATCCATGGAGTTACAAGTAACTTTGCATATTATAAGCATGTAATAAATATAGTATATTGGAAGAGTATTAAAAATTTTGTTAGAATCCATCTTCATTTTTCTCATCACATAATATCTACTTTTCCTGTTGATACTTCTGTTTCTGGTTTTTCTTCATTCTCTTATTCATAACAATTTTAATCTTTAAGGAACCTCATCTCGATGTGGACAATTACTGTTGATTTGCCTGCATTTTAATAGTTTATCTACTATGTTTGACTTGTGATTAGAAAAGGATCCTTTTCTTACAGTTGGAAAACACATGGAGCCCATGTCGTTCCCAACTTTAACTTAAACCTGTGTTTTCTTTTTATAGATATCAAATAAAAGCAATATCTAGGAAAACAGTTTCTCTCTCAGAAAACAAAAACAAAAAAACCCCCACAACTTTTGAGGGGTTTTAGTGATAGAAATCCTTCGAATAAAAAATACAGTATGATCCTGCTAGGAATAGTAAAGCTTTACCAGAAATAAAATTTGAATTATAAGAACCATCTAGCAACTCTCCATCATCCTGTGACTGGGCTAAAACATGTAGCTGCTGGAAATAAACAAGGAAACTTCCTTTCAGGACTTTGACATTTAATTCTATTTGAGGCTTGTTAAAGGTCATTCAATTTCTTTGCTTGCATTTTGCTTTCATTATCTTGCAAGCTACTTTGGTGAATTAATTCATTTAATACTGTGAAGATGAAAATTGATTTGTATCAGATCATCTCATTCTGTAGATAACTTGCTAATTTCAGAAATATTTCATTCTTATTTGTAATGAGGAAGAGGGGTATGGAAAAGATTTATGAGAAATAGAAGATCAAAGAAATCAGACATTCTAAAAAGGCATAATTTTTCTGAATATATATTTTTTAAATGGCCATACTTTTATATTTTATAATAGCAAATGGAAAAAGAAAATGAGTGTGATAAAAAGCTGTTTATTAAAAATGAAGAGCAAGAACTAAAAGTTTAAACACTACTGGAAACATCATACTTAGACCCGAATAAAAATATCAGGATAGGGCTCAAGGCAAGATGGCCAAATGCACAAGGCTAGACTGATGCAAAACATTTCTGCATTTCCAACTAAGGTATCCTGCTCATCTCACTGGGACTGGTTAGACAGTGGGTGCAGCCTAGGGAGGATGAGTAGAAGCAGAGTGGGGCATTGCCTCACCTGGGAAGCCAAGGGGTTCGGAAAATCCTTCCCCTAGCCAAAGGAAGCCTTGAGGGACCCTGCTGTGAGGGATGGTGCTATCTGGCCCAGATACTACACTTTTCCCATGATCTTTGCAACCCATGGGTCAGGAGATTCCCTCGGGTACCTACACCACAAAGGCCTTGAGTTTCAAGCACAAAACTGGGAGGCTGTTTCGTCAGACAACTAGCTAGTTGTAGGAGTTTTATTTCATAATCCAGTAGCACCTGGAACCCAAGCAAAACAGAACCATTCAATCCTGGGGAAAGGGGACAGAGGCCAGGGAACCAAGGGGTCTTGCTCAGCGGATCCCATCCCCACGGAGCCCAGCAAGCTAAGATCCACTGGCTTGAAATTCTCACTTCCAGCACAGCAGTCTGAAGTCCACCTGGGGCACTCCAGCTTGGTGGAGGGAGGGACATCCGCCATTACTGAGGCTTGAGTACATAGTTTTCCCCTCACAGTGTAAGTAAAACAACCAGGAAATTCAAACTGGGCAGGGTTCACCACAGCTCAGTAAAGTCTCTGTAGCCAGACTGCCTCTATAGATTCCTCCTCTCTGGGCAGGGCATCTCTGAAAGAAAGGCAGCAGCCCCCGTCAGGAGCTCATAGATACAACTCCCATCTCCCTGGGACAGAGTACATTGTGGAATGGGGCGGCTGTGGGCACAGCTTCAAAAGACATACACATTCCTGCTTGCCAGCTCTGAAGAGAGCAGTAAATCTCCCAGCGCAGTGCTTAAGCTCTGCTAAGGCACAGACTGCCTCCTGAAGTGGGTCCCTGACCCCTGTGCCTCCTGAGAGGGAGACGACACTTCCCAGCAGGGATCCACAGACACCTCATATAGGAGAGCTCCAGCTGGCATCTGGCAGGTGCCCCTCTGGGACGAAGCTTCCAGAGGAAGGAGAAGGCAGCAATCTTTGCTGTTCTGCAGCCTCCACTGTTGATACCCAGGCAAGCAGGGTCTGGAGTGGACCCCCATCAAACTCCAGCAAATCTGCAGTAGAGGGGCCTGACTGTTAGAAGGAAAACTAACAGACAGAAAGCAATAGCATCAATATCAACAGAAAGGATGACCACGCAAAAACTCCATCTGAAGATCACCAACAGCAAACACCAAAGGTAGGTAAGTTGAGGAAAGATGAGGAAAAAATGGTGCAAAAAGACTGAAAATTCCAAAAACCAGAATGCCTCTTCGGCTCCAAAGTATCACAACTCCTCGCCAGCAAGCGAACAAAACTTGATGGAGCATGAGACTGATGAATTGACAGAAGTAGGCTTCAGAAGGTGGGTAATAACATCTCTTCCAAGCTAAAAGAGCATATTCTACCCCAATGCAAGAGAGTGGGGGCTAATATTCAACATTCTTAAAGAAAATGAATTTTCAACCCAGGATTTCATATTTAGCCAAACTAAGCTTTATAAATGAAGGAGAAATAAAATCCTTTACAGACAAGCAAATGCTGAGAGATTTTTGTCACCACCAGGCCTGCCTTACAAGAGCTCCTGAAGGAAGCACTAAATATGGAAAGGAAAAATTGGTATCAGCCACTGTAAAAACAATCTGAAATGTCATGACCATTGATACTGCGAAGAAACTGCATCAACCAATGGGCAAAATAACCAGCTAGCATCGTATTGACAGGATCAAGCTCACACATAACAATATTTACCTTAAATGTAAACAGGCTAAATGCCCCAATTAAAAGACACAGACTGGAAAATTGGATAAAGAGTCAAGACCCATGACCATACTGCAATCAGGAGACCTATCTCACACCAAAGACATACAAATGCTCAAAATAAAGGGATGGAGGAAGATCTACCAAGCAAATGGAAAGCCAAAAAGGCAGGGTTTGCAATCCCTGTCTCTGATAAAACAGACTTTAAAGCAACAAAGGTCAAAAAAGACAAATAAGGACATTAAATAATGGTAAAAGGATCAATGCAACAAGAAGAGCTAACTGTCCTAAATATATATGCACCCAATACAGGAGCACCCAGATTCATAAAGCAAGTTCTTAGATACCTACAAAGAGACTTAGACTACCACACAAAAATAGTGGGAGACTTTAACACCCCACTGTCAATATTAGATCACCAGACAGAAAATTAACAGGGATATTTAGGACTTGAACTTAACCATGGACCAAGTGGACCTAATAGACATCTACAAAACTCTCAACCTCAAATCAACATTCTTCTCAGCATCACATAGCATTTATTCTAAAATCGACCACATAATTGGAAGTAAAAAACTCCTCAGCAAATGCAAAAGAACGGAAATCTTAACAAATGGTCTCTCAGACCACAGTGCAATCAAATTAGAACTCAGGACTAAGAAATTCAAAACCACACAACTACATGGAAAATGAACAACCTGTTCCTGAATGACTACTGGGTTAATAATGAAATTAAGGCACAAATAAGTAAGTTATTTGAAACCAAGGAGAATAAAGACACAACATATAATAATCTCTGGGACAAAGCAAAAGCAGTGTTTAGAAGGAAATTTATAACACTAAATGCCCACAGGAGAAAGCGGAAAAGATCTAAAATTGACACCCTAACATAACAATTAAACGAACTAGAGAAGCAAGAGCAAACAAATTCAAAAGCTAGCCAAAGATAAGAAATAACTAAGATCAGAGCAAAACTGAAGGAGATAGAGACACACACAAACACACACACACACACACACACACACACCCTTCAAAAAATCAATGAATCCAGGAGCTGACTTTTTGAACAGATTCACAAAATAGATAGAATGCTAGCCAGACTAATAAAAAAGAGATTAGAATCAAATAGTCATAATAAAAAATGATAAAGGGGAGATCACCACTGATCCCACAGAAATACAAACTACCATCAGAGAATACCATAAATACTTCTATGCAAATAAACTAGAAAATCTAGAAGGAATGAATAAATTCCTGGACACATACACCCTTCCAAGACTAAACCAGGAAGATGTTGAATCCCTGAATAGACCAATAACAAGTTCTGAAATTGAGGCAGTAATTAATAGCCTACCAACCAAAAGCCCAGGACCAGATTAAATTAGGATTAACAACCGAATTTTACCAGAGGCACAAAAAGGACCTGGTACCATTCCTTCTGAAACTATTCCAAACAATAGAAAAAGATAGACTCCTCCCTTACTAATTTTATGATGCCAGCATCATCCTGATACCAAAACCTGGCAGAGACACAACAACAACAAAATTTCAGGCCAATATCCTTAATGAACTTCAGTGCAAAAATCCTCAATAAAATACTGACAAACCAAATCCAGCAGCACATTTAAAAGCTTATCTACCACGATCACATTGGCTTCATCCCTGGAATGCAAAGCTGGTTCAACATATGCAAATCAATAAACGTAATCCATCACATAAATAGTACCAATGACAAAAACCACATGATTATCTCAAAAGATGCAGAAAAGGCCTTCAACAAAATTCAACACCCCTTGATGCTAAAAACTCTCAACAAACTAGGTATTGACGGAACGTGTCTCAAAATAATAAGGTCTATTTATGGCAACCCCCCACAGGCAATATCATACTGAATGGGCAAAAGCTGGAAGCATTCCCTTTGAAAACCAGCACAAGACAAGTATGCCCTCTCTCACCACTCCTCTTGGAACATAGCATTGGAAGTTCTTGCCAGGACAATCAAGCAAGAGAAATAAATAAAGGATATTCAAATAAGAAGAGAGGAAGTCAAACTGTCTCTGTTGCAGATGATAGATTGTATAGTTAGAAAACCCCATTGTCTCAGTCTCAAATCTCCTTAACCTGGTAAGCAGCTTCAGCAAAGTCTCAGGACACAAAATCAATGTGCAAAAATCATAAGCATTCCTATACACCAAAAATAGACAAACAACCAAATCATGAGCAAACTCCCATTCATAACTGCTACAAAGAGAATAAAATATCTAGGAATACAATTATAAAAGATGTGAAGGACCGCTTCAAGGAGAACTACAAACCACTGCTCAAGGAAAAAAACAGAGGACACAAACAAATGGAAAAACATTCCATGCTCATAGATAAGAAGAATCAATATTGTCAAAATGGCCATACTGTTTGAAGTAATTTATAGATTCAATATTTTTTTCACAGAATTAGAAAAAATCTACTTTAAATTTCGTATGGAACCCAGAAGGAGCCCGTATAGCCCAGACTATCCTAAGCAAAAAGAACAAAGCTGGAGGCATCATGCTACCTGACTTCAAACTATACTACAAGGCTACAGTAACCAAAACAGCATGGTACTGTTACCAAAACAAATATATAGACTAATGGAACAGAACAGAGGCCTCAGAAATAACACCACACATCTACAGCCTTCTGATCTTTGACAAACCTGACAAAAACAAGCAATGGGGAAAGGATTCCCTGTTTAATAAATGGTATTGGGAAAACTGGCTAGCCATATGGACAACACTGAAACTGGATGCCTTCCTTACATCTGATACAAAAACTAACTCAACTCAAGATGGATTAAATACTTAAGGTTAAGACCTAAAACCATAAAAACCCTAGAAGAAAGCCTAGGCAATACCATTCAGGACATAGGCATGGGCAAAGATTTCATGACTAAAATACCAAAAGCAATGGCAACAAAAGCCAAAATTGACAAATGGAATCTAATTAAACTAAAGAGCTTCTGCACAGCAAAAGAAACTATCATCAGAGTGAACAGGCAACCTACAGAATGGGAGAAAAATTTTGCAATCTATCCATCTGACAAAGGGGTAATATCCAAATCTATGAGGAACTTAAATTTACAAGAAAAAAAAAAAAACTCATCAAAAAGTAGGCAAAGGATATGAACAGACATTTTTCAAAAGAAGGCATTTATGTGGCCAACAAACATATGAAAAAAGTTCATCATCACTGATCATTAGAGAAATGAAAATGAAAACCACAAAACTACATCTCACACCACTTCAAATGGTGATCATTAAAAAGTCAGGAAAAAACAGATGCTGGCAAGGATGTGGAGAAATAGGAACACTTTTACACTGTTGGTGGAAGTGTAAATTAGTTCAGTTATTGTGGAAGACAGTGTTGGGATTCCTCAAGGATCTAGAAGTAGAAATACCATTTGACCCAGCAATCCCATTACTGGGTATATACTGAAAGGATTATAAGTCATTCTACTATAAAGACACATGCACACGTTTATTGAAGCACTATTCACAATAGCAAAGACTTGGAATCAACCCAAGTGCCCATCAACGTTAGACTGGATAAAGAAGATGTGGTACATATACATCATGGAATACTATGCAGCCATAAAAAAGAATGAATTAATATCCTGTGCAGGGACATGGGTAAAGCTGGAAACCATCATTCTCAGCAAACTAACACAGGAACAGAAAATCAAACACTACATGTTCTCACTCATAAGTGGGAGTTGAACAATGAGAACATATGGGCACAGTGAGGGGAACATCACACACGAGGCCTGTCAGGGAGTGGGGGGCAACGAGAGGGATAGCATTAGGAGAAATACCTAACGTGGATGATGGGTTGATGGGTGCAGCAAACCACCATGGCACATGTATATCTATGTAACAAACCTGCACGTTCTGCACATTCATCTCAAAACTTAAACTGTAATAGTAATAAAAAATATCAGGATAGATCTAAAGTATTTGTTAAAGCTGAGAGCAGCTATAGCAAACATGAAGGAGGCAAAATTATCTTTACAAACCTTATAGTTACAAAGGCAATAAAAGAAGAGTGTAAAATTGATAAGAGAATAGAATGAGTATGATTAGATCTATTCTATTAAAAGTATGAAAGACAATAAATGATTCAATAGAAATAATCTGCATCCAGGTTTGTTCAGTAATCCACTGGAGGTCTTTGTCAAAATCTTTTGACAAGCTAATTAAAAGCAGACAGTTATGCAGCATGTGCTGTTTACCTTTGTGAAATGAATCAACTCATCTTCAAGTTTCTATATTCATATTTTTTCCACTGCCCTGTCATTGTGACCTTTATGGTACAATATTGTGAATAAACTGCATATTTATAATGACAGACTCAGAGTCACAATGAAAATAAAATGTCCCCTGAAAAGATTTTTAACCAGTGTTTAACTCAAAGAAATAAGTGTTCACTGAACATTGAATTTGTCTGAGATTTTGCATAGAGTTTTAGAGGTACACAAATGAAAAGAAAAGTCACTGTCCTTGAGGACCTCATGACATACCAAATATTCTGAAACCCATTGTTAGACATTTTCAATATTATATTGCTATTTAAGTATTTCTTATGAGTTATTGGGATATATTTGTCTCAAGATATAGGATATACATAATGGGGTACATTTGTCTAAATTCGTGTTTCTTTTACAATATTAAATTCCTCATAGCAATATATATTTTCAACCAACAAACCCCAAAAAGGTTACTGAAACAAGAAAATATTTTTTTAAAAGGTTGATTTTGTTTTGTTGCTGATTTTAGTACACATTTTGGAATTACACTGCAGTGGTTTTATAGGATAAGCTGATGCCTTGAGGCAAATATAGTTTATATATTCCCTAGTGACTGACAAGTGGAAACTGGAATTAACTACTCTTTATTATCAATACCATCCTTCAGGATCATTTTTGCTTTAACAAACTCCTCCGATCTAAAGATTCAAAGTAGGTCAACTTTTCTTCTAGTAATCTATCTCAGACTCCAGCTCACAACTAGGCCAAGAAGCTTGACCAGGCCAGCTGTTGCCCCCATACTCCTGGTTTTGAGAAATAATATTGCAGGATTTTCAGTACTTTGGAAAAAAAAGTCTTGAATGAACACAGTATGAATAGAATGGCAATGATACTCTGACTAATGTGCTACAAAATGTTTCTTCAAGCAGATATAGGAGCATCAAAAACAACTTATTTTTAAAAATCTTTGAATACTTTAAATCTAGTGTGAATCAATGCAAATAGCATTGCTGTTAAAGTAGAGTGATGTTTCTGTGTTCTTGGTATTGATTCTTCAGTATAAATATAAAAAACAAGCCAAAATAGCATTACTACAACATCAATGTCCTTTTGTTTTGCTTTTACTATAATAGACTACAAAATAGCACTTACCATATAAGAGTCTCAATTCTAAGCACTTTACAAAGATTAACTCATTGGATCCCATTAACAGCCATATGAGGCAGATACAGCTACTATTTCCACTTTGCGGATTAAGAAATTGAAGCATCACTAGGTGAAGCAATATGTTCTGGTTACAACTTAATCAGGGGTAGAGCTGAGGTTCCAAACTAGGCGATGTGTCTACCTATTCTTAACTCTTAACCAAACACATTGAAGCTTTGGAGGCAAGTTTATATTGAGATGACTTTTGTTTTGATTTACTTTTAATCTAGTCAAAATAATAAATGCATTTAGACCTACAAAATAATAACAGCTAGAAGCCTTCCGTTCACTACTAAAACACCCTGATTCCTACTGACACAAAGCAACCACCTTAATTTTCTATTTTATATATTTTACCTATGTAATTCTAAACATAAAAAAGTTCATACTGTTCTTTCTTGATTTTTAAGTGCACAATATTTTCTACCTGCTGCAGAGATGAATCTGTGTTTTACGCCATGGACACACGTGTACATTGACCCCTGCCATCTCACTAATTGTATTTTATCATTTTTCATTAAATCAGTGTTCATAGTGACATCATACTATGTAAATCTTATGCCTGGTTAAAGCCACAGAGATTACATATTCATTCCTGTACAACTTTTAATTTTCCTTGAAGTTACTAATTGCTTCATTACATTTTTTACATTTCTGAGTACATACCATTAATTCATTCCCAAGTATCCTGACAACTGTGAATTTTTTTTTTTTTTTACAATATATTAAAACTCACAGTTAATCTATCAAGTGCTTTCATTTCCTATCTATGAAGACCTCTTTCTTAGAGTCCCCTGCCTTCTTGCAACCATCTGAACTAGAGTCCTTTCAGTATGATTCTGGACAGCTGTCTCGCATCTGGTCTGGGATTGGTCATTGTTCCTTATGAACATTTTCAGTAAATTTTCCAGTTTGCACCATCACATTGCAGCCCAGCTTCAAGAGGATGCAGTGTTACCAAACACTCAGTCTTTCTAAGAATAATAATGTAAGCAATTAATGACAGCCTTGATTCTATCTCACATGCACATACTCCCATTCTCATAAGCATAGATTTCAAATTTCTCTATTCTACCAAACAGATAATTTAACATATATATATTTATATATGGATGTATTACTATATTAATATATGTATGTATATATATATGTGTGCACACACACAGCCAAAGCCCACATACATATGCACACATAGATGTGTGTGTCAAGGAGAAACTGTATGACCCGGATGGACCTCTTAGTGGAGAAGATGGAGCTGACAGTCTGAGACCAAGTGGCTAGAGTTCACAGAAGGCAGTAACAGAAAGAAAGGAGTTACACAGAAGTTCAAGATCAATACAAAAATCAAACATATTTCTATATACCACCAACAATTAAACAAAAATTGAGAATAGAACAATACATGCACATATACACTCCCACCATCCTAGCAACATAATATATAATATATATCATAATATATATCATGCATAATAACACATATATCATTTATAAAATCAAAAATACATAATATATTCTAATAACATAAAAATATAGATAAATCTAGAGAATCATTAAATATCAGTACACTGAAATCTACCAAAATAAAAAAGACCTAAATAAATTGGTTAATCCTGTTGATAGGAGAGTCATTATTTTTAAGATATCAAGTCTCATAAATTGTTCAATGTGTTCACTATGTATTCTAAATTAAAGCTTTTTTTTTTGTTTGTTTCAGTTTTGGTAGAAATTGACAAGATGGTAATAAATTTAACACAGAAATGCAAATAGTCTAGTAAAATCATTCAAAAAGAGCAGTGTTGAAAGGCTAACAATACTTGATTTTAAGATTTATTATAAAGCTACAGGTAATAAAAACATAGATATGACAAAATATAGGCACAAAGTTAAATGGAACAGAATAAAGGGTATACAAATGGGCCGGGCGCAGTGGCTCACGCCTGTAATCCCAGCACTTTGGGAGGCCAAGGCGGGCGGATGACGAGGTCAGAAGATTGAGACCATACCAAACCCCATCTGTACTAAAAATAAAAAAGTTAGCCGGGCGTGGTGGCCAGCGCCTGCAGTCCCAGCTACTCCGGAGGCTGAGGCAGGAGAATGGCGTGAACCTGGGAGGCGGAGGTTGCAGTGAGCTGAGATCGCGTCACTGCACTCCAGCCTGGGCAATAGAGCCAGACTCTGTCTCAAAAAAAGGAGTATATAAATAATGCAACCATATATAAATAATTAACTTCTGATGAAACTGCAAAGGTAATCAGTGCGAACAGATAAATATTTTCAATATTTGTTGCTGGTAAATTTAAATATACATATGCAAAAATTTAACTTTTGTTCATACCTTCCACCAAATAAAATATTCAAGGTAGATCATAGACCTAAAGGTTAAACATAAAAATATAAGAATTATGAAAGATAAAATAAGAGATTTATGTTAACAAATTCTTGGGAGTGACATCATAAAAGAAGGAATTAATAGAATGGACTTCACTAAAAACTTCTGGTTTTGAGAAAATATTAAGAAAATAAAAAAATAAGCCACAGGCTGAGATAAAGTATTTGCATCATATATCTGTTAAAATAAATTTATGCACTATATATCTTGAGAATATATATGCATATTAATATTCCATATATAATAGACAAATAGATAAATGATATGCAAATTAATAGCTATAGGGAAATAAATGGACCTCACAAACCTCAATAATAAAACAAGCCATTCAATTAAGCGAAATTGGGTAGTGTTTTAAGCCAATAGTTCATAAAAGGACATATGGAAGGCAAATAAGCACATGAAATAATTTTTGTCATCAGTCATCAGAAAAATGCAAATTAAAATCACAACAGGATACTCATATACTTATTATAATGTGTAAAATTTAAAAGGCTGCTTATGCCAAATGTTGTCAAAGATGGGGAACAACTTGTGCTCTCATATTCTACTGATGATAAAAATGTGATACAATCACTTTGAAAAACAGTTTGTCATTTTCTTAATTTGTTAAACATTCACCCACCAAATCACTCAGCATTTCATTCCTAGATCTCTGTTCAAGGGAAATGAAAGCATGTGTCCATACCAAAACTCGTACATTTTTTCATAGCTGTTTAATTTATAAAATTCCAAATTTGGTAACAATTGAACTATTCATCAGTCTATGGTTAAGCTGTGGTAAATTCATATGCTGGAATACTACTCAATAAAAGAATGAACTATCAACAAAGCAGTAACATGGTGGAGTCTCAGAATAATTACGCTGAATGCAAAAACCCAAGTGAGAACAAATATATTTATGATTTGATTTACATAAATTTCTAGAATTAATCTAGCAACAGAAAGAAAGTCAGTTATTGCCTGAATTGAGCAAGGAGTATTGAGAACAGGAAGTGAGGGGGAGGGGAATCACAGACACAAGGAACATTTTGGGTGATCCATAAATTTACTGGACTGTGATGATTATTAATTGTACAGATGCCAAAATATTTCAAATTGTACACAAAGTAATAAATAAGTCAATACAAATTAAGGAGAAAAGGCTTTGCTTTCATGCTTTGTTGTCTCTAGAAACAATATGCCTTTTTCAATTTCTTCATTTTAGTGTGTGTGTTTTTTTTTTGTCTGTTTGTTTTTCTGTTTTGGATGGGGAGGTGAAACTGACTTCAGATTAACATGCATGTATATTAAGGCATGTTTAACCAGAAGCAACATTTATTTTCAGTTTCCAGTTTATTTTATTTCAAGCTAAGCTCCCATTAAATAATAAGAATAATGTTAAATTTTATTTAGCAAAAATTTTAAAATTAGAAGGTAGTCAATTTTCAAGGTCTCAGCAACAACTGGCATGCTATAACCTATCTCTTAGTAAGAAATGCTATGTAGCACAATGGAAACATTGAATGAATACTTGCTGGCTCATAGCCTGTAAGTTATTTTTTTACCATACCTTCAAAACTTGTGGACATGGTAGGAGGTGGGATTATGAAAGAGTATTGTAGATTACAAAGTGTTATACAAATGCAAGGTGACCCTCTTACTTGGCCAATCGAAGAAAAGTTATGAATCAGAACTGGTTCCTATGATCAGATTCAGGGATAATGGTATATATAACCAATAGTACAAGGATTCCTGGAGAAAAGTCTTAGTTTTATAATTATATCCTTAGAGGATATTTGACAGAAGCAGAAAGGGGTCCTGGATGTCGCCTGACCCTGACTCCTTCAGATGTACAAACAGAACAATGCTAAAATCGTGCAAGCTGTCATTTGTCTATGGCACCAAGCTATACACAATTACCAGATTCCTATCAGGAGGCTATGGACTGCTTATTCAAGTCTAATTTTACTACACCCAAGACCCTTGTTATCTAGAAAGTAGAACTTAGTGATTAAAAATCCTAACTTTGGAACCAAACCGCCTCAGTTTGCATACTTCCTCCACCACTTATTAGATATACATGTACTTTAAGATAATAATAATATTCACACAAATTTACTTCTCTTTTTTTCAGGTATGTGATTGTGTTGCTCTTGCCTCTGAAAGTTGGTGTGACCCTGTCACATACTTTGACCGAGGAAATGTGAACAGAACGCGTATCATTTCTTGGAGGAAGCTTTAAGATCTAGTGCATGATTTGTCATGTCTGTTTGCTTTTAACCAATTGACAGGGAAAGCTGGTGTCAAAATGGAAAGTTGTTCAGCTTGGGTCCCTGAGCGACAATAGTGACCATCAACTCCTATAAACTCACTAACAGGTAGTCTTAGTAGTCTAACCTGTAGTAGTCTAAAATGCAGTCTTGTGAGGAATGAACTTTTGTTTTGTGAAGACCCTTGAAATTTGTGTGTTTATTGTAGCTTAATCTTACTTATCCTGAACAATATTGTGTGCGACCTTAGAAAGTTGCTTACCCTGTTAGCCCATCACTTTCCTCATATGTAAAATGGGAGTAATAATAGCATTTTCTCCAAGGCATTTTGTGTGATTTAAATAAGAACATGTAAAGTTCTAAGAATATAAAAAACACATAGTAATTGTTAGTAGTAATAAATTATTATCAGCACCTCCCTGGAAAAAAATGAATAATGCAGTAATTCTTATTCATATTAAGCTACTATTTAATGAATTCTAACTATAAGCTTGGTGATAGAGTGATTATTTTATATAAAATATAAATAGTAATCCTCATGACCATGTTATAAAATTTTGTAAGCATTATATGAGGTGTATAGTTTCTATATATTGGTACTGAGAAATGTTTGTATGGCTTTGTTAATGACAGCAAATGTCCTGTTTCTTTTCAATTTCAGCAAATGTGTTAATTTTTACATTTTCATTAGGAGGACTAAACTGATTATCAAAGCCTATGAGAGTAGAATAGCGTTCTCAACACCATAAGATTTGATTTTCATATCAGTTAGGTTTATTCTGACTGCTCTAACAAATTGGCCCAAATATGTGTAATGGCTTCCATATAACAAAATTTTACTTCTTCATATAATATCAGTTGTGTTTATATATCAGTGATGAATCTCTCCTGCTTATAGTCATTCATGGACCCATGTAGATACAGACTTTGCCATCTTCAAACACAAGTGTCTAGGTTCCCTTGCAGTTCCCAGCACTCTAACTGGAAACGGAGAAAAAGGCATAAAAGAGCCTACACAGGAGGTTTTATATGCCTGACTTAGAAGTCAAATACATCATTCTGCTCGCACTATGTTAGATACGATTTAATCACACATAAAGAGAAACATAGAACAGCTTTTTAAACAATATACCCAGAAAAAGAGGCAAACATAAATTTTTGTGGAGCACGTAGCACTTTCTGCATCAGTTCTTTAGATCCTGAGCTCTTCTGTTTTAACAGAAATATTAATAAATTAACAGAAATAAATAAATAAATTAATTAATTAACAGAAATATTCACTCAAGGTACTGCCTAGTATAAGAGTTTTAACATATTTATTTCAACATTTTCATCTTGTTAATGTTCCTTCACTTTTATTCATTCTCATTTTGCTCCTCACAACAACCCTCTGAAAGATAAGACAGGTGCTATTATTATTCTCCACTTAAAGCTGAAAAAAAATTGAAATAAGGGTTAAGAGTCCCTGGGTCAAATGGAGCAGAACTACTTAATACAGAAATGAAGTGGCTCTGGTTGAAAGAAATAAAGTAAAGCCTGATTCCCAAGCCTGCGGCGAGGCCTTAGACTAGATCTTATTTTAATAAGTCTTAATTCTTAAGAACATTTTAAGATGTATATCGTTACTTTGTGATAAACTATTTATTTCTACATTTTTCCTTTAAGAAAAAAAGAAGATTGTATAAGATCGATGTGTTATACATATAAAATTACTATACTTTTAAAAATGTATGTACATGTACAATCTGACACAGTCTTTGTTACCCTCATCTCCAAAGGTCAACTCATCCCATGCGAATGAAATGGGAAGGGAATTGGAATTTAATGAGCAAGTGTATATGTATGAAGCAATCTGCTAGTTTTCTGCATATATTATCTCACTTAAAGAAAGCTTCAGGACAGCAATATTATCTAAATTTTACACATGTGAGTCCTGAAGCTAAAAAAATTAATGTTTCCTGTGAATCATAAAGTCAGATTGAAATTATGGAAGATTACATTTTCCTGAAATAGTGGTGGGGGAGAACTATGGGAATTATCATGGAAACTGTGAAGGTAATTTTCTAGAATAGTTATGACAGAAATGATGCAAGAAAATTTACATAAATCTATACCAGTCACAGTTGCAAATATCGCCCTTAGCAGAACTAAATGTTGATGTTTGAAACATTTAAAAAGCTCTGTTGTGTTGATGGCTTGAGAAGTCAAATGACAAAATCTGACTTTAATCTAATTCTATTATTAAAAATAAAATGTAAGACAATGGAGAAGTTAAAGATTTTCTTTTAGTAACTTGTGTTTTTTACCCCTTCAAGTCCAACTGGGAGAGTCTTGTGCCAAGAATTTCATGTATCTCAAGTACACAAGCTGACACCTTGGCAAAGAAATGAGTAATTCTTCAGTTAATGGGTTGTAAGCTCCTGAATGCAGAATGCCAAATGGCAGACCTAGAAGTACATTCCAATTGCTTGTCTTTTACTCACATATGTTTTGAACAATCCATTACATTTGTAAGGAAAATAACTAATCTGTGTTATTATTGTTGCTGTCACCTTGGAATTCCAAGATGAGAACCTACAATTTAGAATTCTCTTTCACTGTGTCATGTAAAAGCCATATGATGTTGATCAAGCCATTCTCTTTTTGAGCATCAGCTTACCCATCTGATAAACTGAGAGAATAATACCTACCTTGCAAGTCAAGAACATTAGAAATATAAAAATATTAGAAACAGATTTTAGCACATAGTAAATATCCACCATATACTTATAGTTGATACTGTTATCTTTGAGATGATAGTGAGGATGATGATATTTGACCTTCAAGCCAACTCTGTTAACAATACAAAGATAGCTTCCCAGTGGTTATTTTCATTTTAGGCATACTAATCTTTAATATTAACTTACATTTACTAAAATATTTACATTGGGAATGACATTTCCAACACACCATCTCATTTAATCCTCAAAATAATCTTCCTAGTGAAGAAAAGAGATTATAGTAGTTCCCATTTTAGAAATGAACGGAATCTAAATACTGATGTCTCCTGGCTAACATGACTCTTATCCAATACTCTTCTATTATACCTCAAGATTTCCTTGAGAAACAATTTTTAGTACTGAACACGAACATGACATACAGCAGAAAACTGATTGACCAAACTCAGTTGTTTGATTCAAAAACGCAGGTCACTACTCTCTATTTATCCAAAGCAGCACACAAAATACATGTGACACAAAAGCGTCACTGTAAATAATTTCCTCAGATAGATTTGATGCTGAAGTGTCTTTGCTTTCACCTACGATGACTTGAACAAAGGACCTAATGAGGCTTCTGTATCCTGGAGCCAGGAAGAAGTGAGAGCAAGTTCAGATGTTGCCCTTGCCCTCAGAGAGCAAAAAGTATAATCCCAGAGAAAAATGACAGAATGACCATTTAAAAATAGAGCACAGTTAGTGCTTTGATGTGGGTACAAAGCACGGCTAGGAAGCTGCATGACCAGTGTGCTAGCAGGGTGGGTAGCAGGAATGGAAAAACTGGATACCAAAGAGTCACCACCTGGTAATTAAACATGCTTTTGATGTATGCTTTTGATTGGTTAAATAAAAAACACACAAGAGTAATCAGTTTTTCTATGCTAAATATTCTGTAGATCAGCAGCATTCTTTATATACACAATAACAGATTGACATATATGCGCCTCTCTGAAAGACACAAGATTGTACATGGCAATCTGGCCCAAACATTTTAAGAACATGGAACTGCAGAACTAGAAAATGCCTGTGATACAGTCATCCTCAGAGTCTTCATACTAGCAGGCTCTTATACCACCTGTGGAGTCTTTCTTGTAGTGGCTCAAGCAAAAGGCAGAGCCCTGGAGCATAAAGCCT
Organism: Theropithecus gelada; assembly: GCF_003255815.1. Taxonomy (NCBI): domain Eukaryota; kingdom Metazoa; phylum Chordata; class Mammalia; order Primates; family Cercopithecidae; genus Theropithecus; species Theropithecus gelada. The sequence continues at coordinate 93,734,326 of NC_037671.1, read as the reverse complement.
TAGAAATGCTCAATACTTAGAGTCAAGGGTGAGAAGTAATCTTCAACTTTGAAAATTAACTGATAATGACTAGGCCAAATTTTAGGGCCAAAGTGATTTAGAGTTTAGGGGAGAAAATTCAGTCTGAGAAGGGGAAGATAGAAATTCCTATGTTGGCAACAACCGGGGACAACACTTGACCTGGATTCATCCAGAATCTGGGTGTGTGCTTCAATTCCATGCTCCGTTATTTGAGGAATAGGCATGGAATACAAAAACTGTGATGCTATCCTGATTAAGTTGAATGAAAAATAAAGCCTTTTGAGCTTGTTCATTGCTCATGAATCAAATGCTTAAAGTTGCAGAAGATTAAGCAGAGAATGGAAACATCACTAAAAAGACCAGTAGATGACACATCGATTTGATAAATAAGTCGACCTAATTTAGTGAGAATTATGATTTTTCACATTAGCCTGAGGCCACTGCTCTTTTTTTCTCCTATGATCGTTATTATGATGTTTCTGGGGGTAAAGGTCAAAGAGAAGCCCCATTCCAAAGATGCAAATTTATTTTCATTAACTCTTTAAATTAATCTACATAGTAATCCTATGAGGCTTACCTCATAACAATAAAGCATTATTACTATGCTCTGCTATGACTTTTTAACAAATAAAGAAGTTAAGATTTATATAGGTAAAGTGGCATCCAGTAAATGATGACACCAGAACTAGGTTTTATACTCCAGGTGTTTCTAACTCCATTTCCCATGCCCTCTCTCTCCCTCCTTTTCTCTTTCCCTCTTTTCTTCTTCATTGAATTTTTTGTACTAGTCTTTATTCTCAATGAAAAATAATACATGCAAATTTATAGTAAAAATAAAGTACATGTTTGAAAAAAACATTGTAACTATGCATAATTGCATCACCCGTAGATAGTTATTATTACTATTTTGATGTACTTCCGTCATTTTACAAGAGTGTATGTTCAGTATACGTGTAGACTCAAGAGTACAAAAATGTCATTATAAATGCATGCAAATTTGGAAATCTGCCTTTTAAAATAATATAGTTAAAATATTGTCCATATAATTACATATTATATATGTAGTCATATATAATTTATATCTTATATATATATAAATATTCAGTTTTGAGAATATTTTTATAAAAATGGTGTTTTCTCAGTAACAGAATGGTATAAACAACAAAAGTCAAAAAAGTCAAAAATCTCTTAATCTTTCATCAGAAATAAACACTGTTAAGATTTTAATAAATAGCATTTAACTTTCTATATATATACAGAAAGTACATGTATATATATATAATTGTTAATGTTGATATATATGTGTATATATATGCATATATATGAGGTTTTATACCCTATATGCCTTTTGAGCTTCTACATTGCTCATGAATCAAATGCTTAAAGTTGTGGAAGATTAAGGAAGAGAATGGAAACATCACCAAAAAGACCAGCAGATGAGAAAAGACATTGATCAGTTAAGTAGATAAGTGAATCTAATTTAGTAAGAATTATGATTTTTCACATTAGCATGAGGCCACTGCTCTTATTTTCCCCTAGGATCTTTGTTATGTTTTTTCTCAAAAACATATGTATATGTATCTGTGTGTGTGTATGACATTATATGCATAGGATCATGTTTATTGTTTTCCGAATTCTGATTTTTTTCAACAATACAGTTTGATTATCTTCCTATATAATCATTTAAAAAATAATTACAGGAAGGAGAAAAAAGCAACACATGTGACTATTTTAATATTGAATGTATTGGAGTGAATTTCTGGTTTTAAAGCCAGATTATATGAGACTAAATCTTGTCTTCCTGTGTGATGTTGGGTAAGCCAGTTTTCCTTTCTGTTTTTCAGGTTTCTCATGTGTAAAATAGGGATAGTTACAGGACTAACTTCCAAGGCTTTTCTTGAAGATTAAATATGTTATTTTCTGTAAGGCCTGTGAAAGAGTACCTTGCAAGGTCATAATACTGTGAGTGCTAAATAAATGTTAGCTGTTATTATTGTCATAATTAGTGCTTTTGTGTATGTCATGACATATAGTTGTCATACTGTTAAGCAATGCTAATTAATGCTATTTAGGTGTTTACTTTTTTTAAATGTATACCTGACATAATATCACAAAGAACTGTTTTCATCCCCCTTCGAAAAAAATAAGATGCTAACAAATAAGTCTTTTATGAGTGACAGTCATTTGTAATAGCTGGAGAGATTCAATGTAACAAAAGGCAAAAGGCCAGGGGTAATCAATGAAGTCTGCTTTGTGTGTTTTACAAGATCCTCATGAGAAAGAAGCTTAGGCCAGTGGTGATTCATTTCAACTTGTCTAGATTGAATTTCTGAAAGGAGAATGGAGAAAATCCTGAATGTGACTTTCTGACATCTCAACCTCCAGCCATGTAATCCTGAAACTCTGAAAATTACCTTTTATAATAACTTTTGTAGTGCCTTTAGCAATTCATGTCATGTGGTTTAAACAGGTTTCTGAATATAATTTCTAACTGTGCCACTGGCACTATCTTCTTTTTTCACAATTTATAAAAATATGACCATACGTCACACATGCATAAGTTCATAACAAGTAAGGAATGATGATCAGACTGTCAACAAGAGCTTTCCTGTTCTATAAAATGGAAGAGAACTAGAATCCAGGCCTGGGTGGGACCTATCACAATGCAATTTTGTGTCTTCTTTACTTCTTATACTTCTTTATGTCCTTGGGTAAATTCCTGCTTGTGCATTGTTGGGTAAAGGATTATGTACAATTTATGTGTTGATGTAATTGTTAAGCTGTACAGAACGAACACATTTGTATTCCCATGAATAGTTCATGGGAGAAGGACTTCTAGCATGAGGAATGGGGCTAGGTTAGTGTTCCACACTTCTAATGGTCCATATTCCCACGTCAGGGAGGGTTCCAAAGCCATCACCACATGGAACTCACTGTCCATATGATGGTCCAGGCCCTGATCCACTCTCACCCAAAACCTTCTCAAAAGTCTCCAAATGTGCCTCTCTGAGACCATTGTGACACCACTTCAATTTACCCTTTCTCATTGCTGCCAGAATGATACAACAAAAACACAGATAGTAATAATTTTGCAGGAAGAAAAAAATTGTGTTAAATTTTTTCTTAAGTGTTGTCTGATAAACAAAATGTCCAGTTATATTATCTCTAAAAAATCCTTAAAGAAAAATAATTACCTGGGAGTAACTGGAACTTATGCTACCTAAAAGACAACTGAAGGATACACATTTATCATAAGGTAACACTCAAGACTGTACCTTAAATCCTGCTACACTGGTTAGTGCAATTGTAATTATGAAAATTGCACCCTGTTGAGTTTTATTGATTAATATTTTTGGCTTAGACCCATATATGCATGCCTTGTATAATCTGTATACCAAAGCAAATTCTTCTGTGATAAAAAATGCAATACAATATCCAAAGCTTGTGAGTTCAAGTCTATGTTTACTCTTCTGGGAGTAATACAGTCAGTTTAAATATATACTTCAAAAGATTTAGTGAGAACTATCTGCATTTGGTGCAAAAATATGATACTTAGAGTCTTTTTCATTGTTTCTCGGGCGATTTTGCCGCTTGAATTTTTTTCTAGAGCACTAACTATTGTAGTAAAAGACCAGCGCCTTCCCTCTTAGAAGGAAACATGACTGCCTTTATCCTTCTATCTTCACATCTTCAGAGAGACAGAAGGAATAATGGTAAGGTCCAGTAAAAAACCAGTAAGGAGTGACTTAAGTCTGCTGCAGTGGCCTTTATGTCCTGGAGTTTAAAGCAGTCTATAGATCCCTAAAATTATTGCCTCTCTAACCAGAAATATAATTTATATTCAGGAATTAAATAAATACTACTTGTGTCAGTATATTAAGTTATTTTGCCAAAGACTGCATCTCCCTCTCAAAATCTGTGGCATCTGTAAACAGCTAGTGCACATTAAGGGAAAATTAGCTTTTGTTGTTGTTGTGTTTGTTTCTAAATATAAAAAATTCTATATAATTACAAGAAGATATTGACATACAATTTAGAATTATATAGTAATACAGCATCACCATTTACTATTTCCAAATATCTCTCTCAAACACACACATGCACACTCACTCACACCTAGTCCCAAGCCCTATCTAGCAGCTGAATACAGACCTGCAGCAGCTTCAGACTCTGAGATAGAGTCTGAACCAAAATAAAGTAGATAAAACAGGCTGTGTGATTAGTCCCACACTGATTTAGTATCAGTACTGCACCTGTCCTGTCAGCTTTTGTGTTGTGTCACTGGTCTTTTTGCCTGTGGTAATGTAACTATTTTGTATTGTCTTTTTAACCACAATTGAGGTCCCTTTCGTGAGATAATTATATTTTTCTACACCTTTAAGTTTCTGAATAAAATTCTCTTGATGGCTTTTGTCTTTCAAACCAAATAATTACATATATAGCTATTTCTATTTCTTCAAGTAATGCCAGAATCCATGCAGTTATGTTAGATACAATACTGGGATATAATCACAACATCAAAATTGAGACATAGTGGTTTAAGAGATAAATACAGTTGTAATCTAAAACTTGCTATTTTTTCCCTTAGGAGAGAACTGCTAGAAAGTTGCAAATAAGGTATATTTTCTTACTATTAGCTCCAGGCCGTGCCAAGAGCTGGCAATACAGTATCTGTGACCATTTTTGAGTTTATTCTTCAGATATTTTCAGTCACTAATGTATGTTTCTTGTAGTGATATGGCCAACATTGAGCATACAGACAAGAGAATACTATTGCTTTGTAAAGCCATAAATTCATAAGCATAATAAACATAGACTGCCAAAATTTGCCTATCATTAAGTGATTCAATTTATTTGGCTTCTTAAGTGACTGTTCTTTCGACAAGCATGAAAACATTTGCTTGTTTTCTCTGAGGATTTTCAGCGTATGCTTACTGATAAAATAGCCGTATAGTGAACTGTCACAATCAGAGTCGTTCTATGAGTTCCAACTTCATCCTTTCCCCTGTTTTTACATTAAAATAACTTTCCTTCAAAATATCTTGAGTTCATCAAAAGTTCAGCTCAAACCTGACAATTTTTTCAAAGTTTCATTTTTAACATGAAAACTTGTGTTTCATCCCTTATAAATGCATCTCTGCCAGCAAAGTTTTAAATAATGTAGAGTAAATCAAATTGTTATATCAAGTGCAATTAAATTGGTAACAAACAATTCAAACAAAATCATGTAGTATTCTCAAACTACATTATAAAATTGGGAGTGGAACATACTATGACAGACAACAGTATGTGGAGTAGTTGAAAGAAGTGACTCTGGGTATGAATCTTGCTGATGTTGGCAGAATTTCTCTTTGCATCTTAGTATCTCAATGATAACAACCATGCCTAACTCATGTTGTATGCTAGGGATTAAATAAGTTAATATGTGTTAAGAAGAGCAATAGCTGACATGCAGAGCCATAAATTAAACTATCATTTTTAACAGTTTTCAGGACTTAAAATTACAATTTGGCTCTTCTATTCTTAAAGAAAACACAGAAACTCTTCCTTCACTACTTCCTTTTTCTCAGAAATCTCTTTAGTACATTGAAATGTGATGTACACTTTCCGAGACTATATACATGAAATAAGATTCCTCTGTAACCAGACATATTACAGATTTAATTTTTAAACATTAGTATTATTGGAAAAAGCATATTTATGATTAATGAATGCTATTATCAGTGTTAACCTCAGGTATATCATCCCAGAGAAGAGATATATTTCCTACAAAATAAGCAAAGCAAAAAGAGTTGAATAGATTATGATGAACTTATGGAATTTATGGAAAGTAGAAAAGCAATCTAAAATAACAAGTATCAAATTTTTAGAAAATTGGAAGGCAAACAGATAAAAGTTGTATGATAAAAGCAATAACTATAGGATAAAATAAATCACAATGCCTAGGCAAATATTTCAGAAAAATGTTCGAGTTGAAGTTTGAAGAATGGGTGGAGTTTCACCTATAAGTCCCTGCAAATCCAACTCAAACCCAAAAGAGATATAGAAACTTATTAGTTTAATAACTAAAAACTTTAGAAATTGGTTTAGCTTAAGAAAAGGCTCAAAAAAGCTGCTAAACACTGTCATTCAGCCCAGTTACTTTCAGGTACCAATCCTGTTTTCCCTAGACCTGGCTTCATTCTAAGGCTAGCTTTACTCAAGTTCTTGATACAGTTGCAAGAATATTTCATGGCTAGATTCAGCAAGAAATAAGCATTTTTGTTGTTGTTCTTGCAGTATTCCCAACATAATGAAGGGCTTAAAATTACTCCTATGTTTCCAACTTAAGCAACTGTTTTTCTGTATTGTATTGCCAAATAGATAAAAATCATATAAGAGAAAATTTAATTCATGGGAGACAATTCTCGATGAGTCTCTCATTTCTGTACGTCCTATGAGAAAGACACTGATGACCCTTTCTTCTGGACTTTTTCAAGGATGTATATGTAGTGAGTAGCATTGGAAGATAAAATTAGTGTCTTTCTGTAGAACAAAATCAGGTTGTACTAGATGCTTATCTCTCTCATACCCCAGTTCCAGTCCACCAGAAAGTATGTTAAATCTACCTTAGAGGCATATCCAGAGTTTCACACCTTCTGCATGTATCTATGATTGTTTCTGCACTATCATCTTTTGCCTTCATTAATGAAACCAATTCTAAAGTAGTTTTTCTTCTTCTACCTTACCTCATTACCTCTCTCCAATATATTTACAACATAAAATGAGATTGATCCTTTAAATAACATAATTTAGGCTGGCTGCGGTGGCTCACGCCTGTAATCCCAGCACTTTGGGAGGCCAAGGCGGGTGGATCATGAGGTCAGGAAATCGAGACCATCCTGGCTAACACAGTGAAACCCCGTCTCTACTAAAAATACAAAATAATAATAATAATAAAAATAGCCGGATGTGGTGGTGGGCGCCTGTAGTCCCAGCTGCTCGGGAGGCTGAGGCAGGAGAATGGTGTGAACCCAGGAGGCGGAGCTTGCAGTGAGCCGAGATCACGCCACTGCACTCCAGCCTGGGCGATAGAGCTAGACTCGTCCCTCAAAAAAACAAAAAACGAACAAAAAATAAACAAACGACAACAACAACAATAAAAAACATAATTTAAATCTTTCACTCAAAACTATCCAAATGGCATGACATTTCAATGAGCAAATTCCAAATCCTTTAGAGTGGTCTACGAGGCCTGACACAATGGATTAGCCTCCAATTCTCTTTACCTCTCTAACTTTATCTCTTACTGTTCTCTCTGCTTATACAGTTCCAGCCATCTGGCTTACATGCTGATCCTAAAATGTCCATGGCATACCTCTTAATTTAGGATGTTACATTTCCTGTTTCTTCTTCCCAAGGCATCCCCCATTGTCCCCATGGCTGCCTCTCTCACCGTTTCCATTTGTTTGCTCTTAGGTTACCTTTTCTCTTTTTAAAAATTGTTATATGTATTATATATACACACACAGACGAGAGGGCCTGGCTGTATCACTCAGGTTAGAGTGCAGTGGCATGATTACAGCTCGCTGGAGTGCTGGAGCCTCAACCTTCCCAGGCTCAAGCAAACTTCCCACCTCAGCCTCCCACATAACTGGAACAACAGGTGCATGCCACCACATCCATATATTACTTTTTCAATGAGGCAAACTCCTGATCATCTCATTTAAACTTAAAATGTCACTTGTCTTCCTCCTTAACCCCAATTCTTTTTCACCTCCATTTTTTTTTCTCATCTCCACATTACTAGTCACTTTCTAACATCCTACCATGTAATTTACCATATAGAGAATCTTTATTCTTCTGCTATAATTTAAGGTCAAGAAATAAACATATTTTTGTCTATTTTTAAATTGATACTTTCAACCTCTTAGAACAGTGTTTTGCATGCAAAGTCAGTGCTCAATAAATATTAGGTTAAGGAATTATGAATTCAACTCTCTAAAATTTTCTGTGAAAGAAGGTAATACATACTTACATACATACATAATTGCTGATTATAATTGTTCCATTTCTATGCTTTTCTTAATAGAGGTACATTTTAACAATGTTAACAATGCTCCCAGCGGGACCAAAGCCTTCCTAGTAGGATTTTAGTTTTGAATATATTGTTGGTCATAGTCTAGGTATATTAGGGTCCCAGACAGGAGTAGCCTTTGTTCAAAAAACAGTGTTGGGACTGATTAGCAATGCTTTCTCACTAAAGAAAGAAAATTTAGGTCCCCTATGGAACTTACAATAAATATGTCTTCAATGTTTGCTACATTTTTGTATTCTTCTTAGGAAAATATTTAGTAAGTTTCAGGTTACAAATTTTATTTTTGTCTTAACTTTTCCCAAATTTTGATTGTGTAATGCTATTATAGTGTTTTATCTGCTTTAACCACACAGATTCTAGCACAAATTTGGGAAGTATAATTATTTAGATCAGAAAAAGCACCAAGTGACTTGATTAAGGTATTAAACGTTAGGGAAATACAGAAACATGAGGTCTATGTGTCATTGACCCATTCGGATTGGGTAATATAGGAACTAAACACATAGTAGTGAAGACATTAAGTTAAATATTATTATTTTACAAAGTAGAAGTTAAATTAATGAACTTTAGAACTAATACATGATGTACAATTTATGTTGTTCATGTCTTAATTGAAGAATCTTAAATCTAGGGTTCAAAAGATGCAAGCAAATTTTTAAAAGTCTATTAACTTTATAGTATAATTTAGGTGTATAAGTTTAGAGACTAATGATATTAATTGTATAAAACTCAATCTAAGATAATACTGTCAAAACAGAATTATTGCAATTAACACAATTCTTAATTCTTAAATGTCTGAAATAAAAAATGTTTAGAATGAAATTATTTGTTGTTTAATTTCTAAATTTTTAAGTTCTGAATGAAGAATTTCAAAATGTGCACATTAAATAGATTTCATAATTGTGCTGAGGCAAGGATATTACTATTCTGGAAATTAATAACAAAAATGATACTTTAGAGAAATAATTTTTAGAAAATAGAACAAGATTTGATGGGAAAAGAAGAGACAAGTAGATAAATGGGGAACATAATAGAGAGTCTTAAAATGACCCATGCATAGTTAACTAATCACACTTTACAAAAGACTAAAGGCAATTCAATGGAAAATGGATAGTTTTTTCAATAAATGGTGCTGGAACAGTTGAACATATACATGCAAAAAAAAAAAAAAAAGAAGAAGAAGAAGAAGAATCTAGTTACAGACCTTACACGTTTCACAGAAATTAACTTAAAATGAATCATAGACCAAAATATAAAAGATAAGGCTATAAAACTTCCATAAGATAATATAGTAGAAAATCTAGGTCACCTTGATGATGATGTTTTAGGGACTATAAAGGCATAATCTATGGAAAAAATAAATGATTAATTGGACTTTGTTGAAATTAAAAATTTATGCTCTGTGAAAAACACTGTCAAGAGAATGAAAAAAAAAACAAACCACAAACTGGTAGAAAACATTTGTGAGAGACATATCTGATAAACAACTGTCAGCCAAAATATACAAAGAACTTTTAAAACTTAATAATAAGAAAATGAACAACCCAATTTAAAAAAAGAGTAAAATACCTAAACAGACACCTTACCAAGGATGATATACAGATCACAAATAAGCATGTGAAAAGATATTCAACACAATATATCATTTGAGAATTAAACATTAAAACAAATTTCCACTACACACAGATTAGAATGTCTAAGATCCAGATCACTGACAACACCAAATCCCGACTCGGTTGTGGAGCAACGGGACGTCTCTTTAAATTGTTTATGGAACACAGCATAGTATAGTACAGCCACTTTAGTAGATAGTTTAACAATTGCTTACAAAACTAAACACACTCTTTCCATACAATCCAGTAGCCGTGCTTCTTGGTATTTACATAAACGATTTGAAAACTTACATCCCACACTGACATGCACTTGGATATTCATAGCTGCTTTATTCATAATTGCCAAAATTTGAAAGCCATCAAGGTACTTCAGTGGGTGAAGGGATAAATAAACTATGGTACATTCAAATTAATATAATAATTAGTTCTAAAAAGAAAAAATAAGTTGTCCACAATCACTCCATCAATATATCAAATTTAAATATACACTGATTTGTATACATAATACCTTGTTTTGATCAAAGTGTTATTCTTAAAAAAATTGCTTATATCTAGAAAATTATAAAATAAAAAATACAATTTAACAAAGCTTCATAAGAATAACTGTGAATGTCAGGCATGGTAGTATACCCTGTAGTCCCAGCTACTCAAGAGGCTGAGGAGGGAAGATAACTTGAGCCCAGGGATTTGAGGCTGCAGTGAGCCATGATCACACCTGTGAATAGCCACTGCGCTTTAGCCTGGATCTCTTTTATGAAATCCCATTTTTAAAAAACTGAGGAAATAAAGTGATTCCCATTTACTTCTCATCTCTAAAACACCTTGACTACTCTGAATTATTCGGAACTCAATTTAGACAAAGTGCCTCTATCAAGATTGTATGGTCTACTGGGAACACTATAAAAAGACAGAATTCTCTATGGTTTCAGATGCTAAACTAGCAGAGTCATTAAAAGAGGGATCTGTGATGTAATCAAGGCTTAATTGTGTAATACAATCATTACAAGCAGTAGGATTAGGAAAGAGAGGTCACAAGGGAAAATAGGTGGGTCTAGTGAGTTTCATAGCACAGGTGCTATGGTTTGGGTATGGTTTGTTTGTTCCCGCAAAATCTCTTGCTGAAATTTAATCTGCAATGTGGTGGTGTTGTAAGGTAGGGCCTCGTGGGAGGTGTCTGGGTTAAGTGGGCAGATTCTTCATGAAGAGATTAATGCCTTCCTTCAGGGGCAAGTTCTCATTCTATTAGTTTCCACAAGAGCTATTTGTTAAAGAGTCCAGCATCTTCTCTCTCTCTCTCTCTCTCTCTCTCTCTCTCTCTCTCTCTCACTTCCTCCTTCACCATTTGATCTCTGCACATGTTGACTCATCTTTGCTGCTACAATGAGTGGAAGCAGCTGGAGTTCCTCACAAGATACAGATGCCCAGTATTGAACTTTCCAGTCATCAAAATTGTAAGTCAAATAAATAATTTTCTTTATAATTACCCAGTCTCAGATATTCCTTTATAGCATCACAAAATGGACTAAGACATCAAGCCTTGGAGTAACATGCCCAATGAGGGAAATTCTATTTTGATCAGTACTAGCCTGGTATGAGAAAAACAGGCTTAATTCAAAAAAACAAAAAAAAAAGAACATCAACTCGTCTTATCACAATACTAAGACAAAACTCTCCACATGACTAAATAATGACATTAAGATAGATAATAATATCAATAGCATATTAGAATGAGACATTGTTTATGAAAACTTTTATAACTATGTGTGAGAGGATGCTGCGGAATTCTCTTTTTGAAGAAGGTATAAAAATACAACTGTATCAAAATGTCATTAATATGGTCTTTAGTTTTGAATAAACAGACATAACTTATTTTATTATGCTCTGCTTTACTGCACTTCATAGATATTGCATTTTTTAATAAATTCAAGTTTGTGGCAACCCTGCATCAAGAAAGTCTATCAGCATCATTTTTTTCCAACAGCATGTGCTCACTACATATCTCTGTGTCACAGTTTGGTAATGTCACAGTATTTCAAATCTTATTATTATCATTATTATGATGGTCTGTGATCATTGATCTTTCATGTTACCATTGCAATTGTTCTGGGGCATCTGGAGCTGTCACATAAGACAGTGAAATTAATTAATAAATATGTATGTATTAGGTCATTCTCGTATTGCTCTAAAGAAATACTTAAGACTGGGTAATTTATTTAAAAAAAAAAAAAAAAAGGAGGTCTAATTGACTGAGGCTCCACAGGCTGTACAGGAAGCATAGAGCTGACATAACCTGGCTTCCAGAAAGGCCCTAGGGAGCCTTTATTTGTGGTGTAAGGTGAAGTGGGAGATTGTGCATACGTGGCGAAAGTTGGAACAAGTGAGTGAAAGTGAGGTGCCACAGACTTTTAAACAGCCAGATCTTGCAGGACGTCACTCCCTGTCACAAGGATAGCACCAAGGGCATGGTACTAAAGCACTCATGAGAAATCTACCCCCATCATCCAATCACCTCCCACCAAGCCCTACCTCTAATACTGACAATTACAATTCAACATGAGATTTGGGCGGGGACACATGTCCAAACTATGTCAGTGTATGTTCTGACTGTTTGACCAACTGACCATTTCCCCATTGTTCTCCCTCTTATTGGGCCTCCACATACCCTGAGATACAACAATATTGAAATTAACCCAATCATAATCCTACAATGGCCTCTAAGAATTCAAGTGAAAGGACGAGTAGTACATATCACATTTTATTTTATTTTATTTTATTTTATTTTGTGTTTGTTTGTTAGTTTGTTTGTTTTTTGAGATGGAGTCTCACTGTGACACCCAGGCTGGAGTGCAATGGCACAAACTCTGCTTACTGCAACCTCTGCTTCCTGGGTTCAAGCGATTCTCCTGCCTCTGCCTCGGGAGTAGCTGGGATTACAGGCATGTAAACACCACACCTAGCTAATGTTTATATTTGTAGTAGATACAGGGTTTCACCATGTTGGCCAGGTTGGTCTCAAACTCCTGACCTCAAGCGATCCACCCGCCTCAGCCTCCAAAAATGTTGGGATTACAGGCATGAGCCACTGCACCCAGCACTGGTCCCATTTTAAATCAAAGGCCAAAAGCTAGGTTTCTACAACAATTAGCCAAGTTGTGAATACAAAGAAAAATGATCTTGAAGAAAATTAAAAGTACTACTTCAGTGAATACAAGAGCAAAATGGCCTCATTTCTGATTCGGATAAAGTTTTAACTGTCTGAATAAAAGATCAAATCAGCCACAACACTCTCATAAACCAATGCCAAATTCAAAGCAAGGCTCTAAGTCCCTTCAATTCTATGAGGATTAAGAGAGCTGAGAATGTTGAGGAGGTAACATTTAAAGATAGCAGATTTTGCAATCTATTTACCTGACAAAGCTCTAATATCCAGAATCTACAAGGAACTTAAACAAATTTACAAGAAAAAAACAACCCGATAAAAAAGTGGGCAAAGAATATGAACAGACGCTTCTCAAAATAAGTGGCCAACAAACATATGAAAAAACGCTCATAATTACTGGTCATTAGAGAAATGCAAATCAAAACCACCACAATGAGAAATCATCTCAGGCCAGTTAGAATGGCGGCCATTAAAAAGTCAGGAAACAACAGATACTGAAGAGGATGTGGAGAAATAGGAATGCTTTTACACTGTTGGTGGGAGTTGTAAATTAGTTCAACCATTGCGGAAGAGTGTCAAGATTCCTCAAGGATCTAGAACCAGAAATACCATTTGACCCAGCAATCCCATTACTGGGTATAAACCCAAAGGATTATAAGCCATTCTACTGTAAGGACACATGTACACATTTATTGCAGCACTGTTCACAATAGCAAAGACTTGGAACAAATCCAAATGCCCATCAGTGATAGACTGGATAAAGAAAATGTGGCACATATGAACCAGGGAATACTATTCAGCCATAAAAGATAATGAGTTCATGCAGGGATATGGATGAAGCTGGAAACCATCATTCTCAGCAAATTAACACAGGAACAGAAAACCAAACACCACATATTCTCACTCATAAATGAGAGTTGTACAATGAGAATACATGTACACAGGGAGGGGAACATCACACAGCGGGGCCTGTCTGGGGTTTGGGGAGTAGGGGAGGGATAGCATTAGGAGAAATATCTAATGTAGATGATGGGTTGATGGGTACAGCAAACCACCATGGCACATGTATACTTATGTAACACACCTGCATGTGCTGCACATGTATGCCAGAACTTAAAGTATAACAATAAAAAGCCTACAAATAACATTAAAAATTTAATAAACCAAGGGGAAAATGGCAGTGTTTGGCTCATGAGGTCCAAAGAAAAAAGCCCTCTTACTAACATAAAAGTGCAAAGTGATACAGCAAGTGATGATCTAGAAACTGCAGTAAATTATCCAGAAGATCTATTTAAAAATCATTGATGAAAATAGCTATACTAAAAAATAGATTTTTTTGTGTGTAGATGAAACAGCTTTGTATTGGAATAAGACACCATCTAGAACTTTCATCGCTGGAGAGGAGAAGTTCATACCTGGCTTCAAAGCTTCAAAGACAGACAGGCTAACTCTCTTATTAGGGACTAATGCAGGTGGTGACTTTAAGTTGAAGCCAATCCTCATATACTATCCAGACAATCCTAGAGCCCTTAAAAATTATGTGAATTTGCTCTGCCCGTGCTCTGGAAATTGAAAAACAAATCCCAGATGCCATCTGTTTATGGCATGTCTTACTGAATATTTTAAGCCCACTGTGGAGACCTACTACTTGGAAAAAAGCCTACTTTTGAAATATAACTGCTTATTGACAATGGACCGGGTCACTCATGTGTTCTGAAAGTGATGTACAAGGAGATGAACATTGTTTCCATGCTTGCTAACACAACATTCATTATACTGACCATGGATCAAGGAGTGATTTCAACTTTCAAGTTTTACTATTTAAGAAATATGTTTTATAAGGCTGTATCTGTTTCCTCCAATGAATCTGGGCAAAGTAAATTAAAAATCTTCTGTAAAGGAGTCACCATTCAAGATGCCTTTAAGAGCGTGTGTGATTCATGAAAGGAGGTCAGAATATCAACATTATTCAGAAATTGGAAGAAGTTAGTTCTAACTCTCATAAATGAAGGATTCAAGACTCCAGTAGAGAAAGTAACTACAGATGTGGTAGAAATAGCAACAGAATTTGATTCGGAAGACATGACTAAATTGCTACAATCTCATGATAAAACTTGAATAGATAAAGAGTTGCTTCCTATGGATGAACAAATTAAGTAATTTATTGAGATGAAATTTACTGGAGAAGATACTGTGAACATTGTTGATAAGACAACAAAGGATTTAAAATATTACATAAACTTAGTTGATAAAGCGGCAGCAAGATTCGAGAGGATTGGTTCCAATTTTGAAAGAAGTTCTACTATGGGTAAAATGCTGTCAAAGAGCCTCACATGCCACAGATAAATCTTTTATGAAAGGAAGAGTCAATTGCTACAGCAAACTTCATTGTCTCTCATTTTAAGAAATTGTCACAGCCACCCCAACCTTCAACAACCATCGCCCTGATCAGTCAGAAGCCATCAATATCAAGGCAAGTCTCTTCCTCGGTACAACGTTGTGACTCACTGTAAGTTCAGATAATTGTGAGTAATTTTAGCAATTAAGAATTTTTAAAATTTGAGTATAGAGATTTTGTTCATAGACATAATGATACAGCACACTTGATAGTCTATAGCAGAGTGTAAACATAACCTTTATATGCATTGGGAAACCCCCAAAACAGTTTAAATTGCTGTATTGCAATATTTGCTTAATTGGGGTGCTCAGGAACTGAACTCACAATATTTTCTTGATATGCCTGCTTGTGCTTATATAGAGAGGTTTTAAGCGGATCTGAAATTAAGCTGTTTAAGAAACTTTAGGAAATTAATAATTAAACTTAGAATATTTGCATTCCATCTTCATTAAGATATTGACGTTTCTTAAATTTAATTATCTTCATAAGTTATCTAATTTGTCCTTATATTTTTTACTAAAATATTTAATGCACATGTACATGTGCAAGTACACTTTGATAAAATCCAAGGAAAATAGTAGAGGCAGGTTTTTATATCTGAAATGCAGTCATTGTGCCTGAAGGCCAATGGCACCTAACATATTACTTATCACTACATAAATACTTGTTAACAACTGCAATTGTAAAAATAATATGTCTGAAATCTAAGACAGGGTTACAACTTGTTTGGTGGGGGTGACCCACACTTCAGGTGTGACATCAGGGAATAATTTCTTTTAGGGAGATGGATTCAGATAATTAATCAGTGCTAACTGACTTAAGAAGTATATTTGCATCTGTGGAGGATGTATGCATAAAAGTTTTTTTCTAATGAATAATTATTAAAGTTGATTTATTTAGTATGTCTAGAACACACAAAAGTGAGTCGACTGATGATTTTGTTGTATTAGTCTCTATCTAAAGATCTAACATGAAATGGCATATTCCAAGAGAAGGTTTAACATTTCGGTTGTAATTAGTACTGTATATTAATGTACCTACAATATTGAAAAAGAACATCAGAGTGAAAATGCAGAATATCTGTCAACAAAGAGACTCAACTCAGGAATATATTGGAATCACATAAAGTATAATTTTCCAGTAAGAGTAAGTTCAACAACAAAAATGTAAAACTGTCTAAAGAATCAATCAAAAGAGAGTTAGAGAGCAGTTAACCAATTAAAAGTATTACAACCCCAAGACCAAGAGATAATAAAGCAAACTAAAAATTAATATTAAATAATTGTTTAAAATTATCAAAATGATAAAAAAGAAACCAAAAACAAATTTGAATAGCAAAGACACAAATACAAATAACATATACACACATGCAGAGTTGAAAAGGAACTATGACAATCCTAAATATTAAAAAATTCATTGATATAAAGCATTAACATATAGATTAATGAGAATATTAGATACAGAAGTTGAAAATTGGTAAAGAGAGAAATCTGAAGAAATTTCGCAGAATGCAATTTATAGAAAAAAGTCAAAGGTTCCTCAAGAAACAAAGGGTAAGGTAAAAATGTCCTATATATCTAAATAGGTCATTGGTTGATTCAATAATTTATTGATATATTCATATATTTATACATGTATACATTAAAATTTGTTTATCATCCTTACAAAATTTTTAGAGTTTGGAGAAATACTCTTTTCCTCAAACATGGACAAATGTGAGGAGTAAAAATAATGTTATAGTTGAGGGATTTTTGAGATAGATTTTAAAGAAAAACTAAAACTTCCTTAGTAGCTTTGAAAAATACTATAGTAAATTTTATTTTGTGTTTGGGTTCTAAATCAGCAAATTAATAAGATTCTTTAGTTTATGTTGTTTTTGTTTTGAGTGGCAATCTTGAGGTTTGTGCTGGAATTGACACAGGAGGACTCATGATTTAAAGTAGTCTAATGGAATCAGACTCAGAGCAAGAGCTGAGAAAAAATTGCTAATCCTGAAATTAAATGAGCAAAGCTGAGGTAAAAATGGAAAACCAAGAAAGAGTTCATAGTGGAGAGCATTGGGAGCAGGCATGGAGTTGGCGAAAGGCGAGGTCAGAAAGGTGGAGGGGTTCATGACTTACTCTATGAACTGTAATCATGTTTCAGGGAACTATTTCCACATTGTACCTTGCAATTTCTTAGTATACTGATGAATATTAACACCAAGTAGGCTATGTATTTTTCAGTGAATACATAGCACCTTACTATCTTATATAAACACATAAAGACCAAACATAGTTTTAAGAAATAAATTTACTAGTGATTATTTATCACTACATGTGCCTAATAGATGGTGTTGAATAAAATATTTATGCAATTTAAAACATAGCTTTTCTTAATTCTAGAAAAAATAAAGTCAATTATTAATCTTATGAGGAAAAGAATGCAAGATCTAGCAATAAAAAATAATTACAAATATATATGTGTACATGTGTATCACAAAACAAAAATAAACATAATAAATTTATTTCAATATAAAGGATTACATATATATAAAATTATCAGAATTTCATGACATTAAGTTATAATATTTGAGACTTT
The DNA here is from genome assembly GCF_003255815.1 of Theropithecus gelada. Classification (NCBI taxonomy): domain Eukaryota; kingdom Metazoa; phylum Chordata; class Mammalia; order Primates; family Cercopithecidae; genus Theropithecus; species Theropithecus gelada. Next base: position 93,716,477 of record NC_037671.1, on the reverse strand, counting down.
GAAACTAGTCTATTATCCTGGTCAGCCTGAGTAGCAAAAAGAAACAGTAAAATGTATGAGAAAATAGAAAAACACGTTTCATTTAATATTTCAAAAACTGATATATAAGCCTATAAATTTTCTTAATTTTTGTACATTAATGGACAGCAATATATGTTAAATATAAGTTGCAATTTTAATAAACTAGTTGCAATGTAATTACATTTGATTTCAGGCATTTCTACTGAACAAGTAATATACTAACCAATCTGTGTCATAACTTTCCCTCCATGCTTATAGTAGTTACAGTTGTTACGTCGTGAAAATATCTAGTTGCAGCAGAATGTTAAAGTTGATTGGGCCTTAAAGAACATTTTCAGTCTTAGCAGCTTACATATGAAAGAACCAAGTATCTGAGAGCTGGAGTTATTTTCCCAAGATGGCCTGTCTAGTTGGAAGCTGATTTGGTTACATTCAAAAATAAGTAGAGTTGAGCCAGGTGCGGTGGCTCACACCTGTAATCCCAGCACTTTGGGAGGCCAAGGCGGGAGGATCACGAGATCAGGAGTTCAAGATCACACTCGTTTCTACCAAAAATACAAAAATTAGCCAGGCATGGTGGCATGCAGCTATAATCCCAGCTACTTAGGAGGCTGAGGCAAGAGAATCGCTTGAACCTGGGAGGTGGAGGCTGCAGTAAGACGAGGTAACTCCACTGCACTCCAGCCTGGGTAACAAAGTGAGACTTCATTTCAAAATAATAATAATAATGATAAGTAGAATCAAAACAGAGTTAGTTATACGCAGCCTCAGGGAAATGGAATATTTATACCAGTGAAGATAAAATTAGAATATTTTCACCTCACTGTGTTCTTTAAAAATTTCATCTGCTTCTGCGTTTTCACAAATCTTTAAAACATTTTTCATTTGGTTCAAATTTTGACATTAAATAAAAAGAAAAAATTAAGATTGTCTCTGTTAATTCCCAATAGAAAAAGACCATCACTATTCTTCAACATTGCTAAAAATGTAGATCCCATAAGGCAAATAGATACTGGGTGCTCTACAAATTCTTCACAAACAAAGCATCATTTTTACTTGAGTTAACTAATATATTTTTATTTTTTTGGTATTTATTCTAAAATAATTTCCACATTTTATTTTTTTCAGACCCTAATAAACACCAAATACGCAACGCAAAACTCTTATAGCATAACTATATGAGTGAGATTTTAAACCAGAAACATTTAATTACATTGAACTTGGTTTGATCTCAGACTTACTTCTATTCTCTTATTTTTGGTCAAAAGTCAGCAACATTTGTAAATTGACTATAAATTCCCTTACAGTTACAAATATGATGTCAAACATTGAGATAAAAAGTGAAAAATTGAGTAGATGTCCATGTATGTTTGTGGATTTAGCTTGATAAAAATACTGGCCGGCTCAGAAATAATTTCAAAAGTTAATCTAATAGCACAAGATCTAGAAATATTGCTCTTGCCTGATCAGAAAAATAGATTGCTTTGGCTTTTCAAGGATTGATATTAAAGTGATGTAACTCATCCCTTAAATGGGAATATTGTTGTTTATCTCAGATAATTTTTGTAGGGATTAAATGACAGTATATGTAAAGTGCATAACCACATGTCTTGTATCTGCTAGGCAACTATTCCAGGTTTGCTTCCTCTCTTTAATTATTCAAGTTTCTCTTACAACCTCTACTTATAGAAATACTGCTATTCTTAAATAACATCTTAGAAGTTCTAATTCCTCCTGGTGGAGTGAATCACATCTCCCTTTAATTAGTCTCAACACCTGGCTTGTGCCTCTTTCATATTATTTTCATTTTCTTCAATATTAAATTTAGTTATATCTGTGTACCTCTCATCAGTAATTGCTCCTAGAGTGCTTTGTCTGATACAGAATTTATCTTTATAACACTAAATACACTCATACTTGTTCACTGAGTTAAAATAATTAAACATTGTAAAAAAATTAAACCTGAGAAGGAAGGATGCTATGCTTTTTCTACATAATGTTATATATATGAATAGCTAGACATTCTAGGTTTTGTTTACTTTTTAAATGGAAATATTAGGTGGTTTTTTTTTTTTTTTTTTTTTTGGTGATTTGTTTGACTTTCTTATAGATTACAGATACTAGTCCTCTGTCACGTGTGTAGTTTGCAAATATTTTCTTCCATTAGGTAGATTGTCTGTTTTCTCTGTTGATTATTTATTTTGCTGTGCAGAAACTTTTTAGTTTAATTTGGTCCCATGTATTTATTTTTGTTTGTGTTGCATTTGCTTTTGGGGTCTTATTCATGAATTATTTGTCTAGGCTGTGTCTAGAAGAGTCTTTCCAATGTTGTTTTCTAGAAGTTTTGTGGTTTCAGGTCTTGTATTGAAATATTTAATCCATCTTGACTGGATTTTTGTATATAGTGAGAGATAGGAATCAGTTTCATCTTTTCTACATGTTGCTTGCCGAATTTCCTAGAACCATTTATTAAATAAGATGTCCATTACCCCTGTTTTGCAGACTTTGTCAAAGATAAGTTGGATGTACATATTTGGCCTTATTTCTCATTTCTCTATTCTGTTCCATTGACTTACATGCCTACTTTTATGTAATAACCATGCTGTTTTTGTAACTATAGCTTTCTAATAAAATTTGAAGTATGGTAATGTGATGCCTTCAGATTTGTTCTTTTGCTTAGTCTTGCTTTGTCTACGTGAGTTCTTTTTTGGTTCCATATGCATTTCAGGATTGTTTTTACTAATTCTGTGAAGAATGATGGTGGTATTTTGATGAGAATTGCATTAAATTTGTATATTGCTTTTGGCAATATGGTCATTTTCACAATATTGATTCTCCTCATCCATGAATATGGTACGTGTTTCCATTTGTTTGTGTTGTCTGTAATTTCTTTCAGCAGTGTTTTGCAGTTTTCCTTGTACAGGTATTTCACCTCCTTGGTTAAGCATAGTTCTAAATTTTTTTGCAGCTAATGTAAAAGGGGTTGAGTTCTTGATTTGATTATCAGGTCGGTCACTATTGGTGTATAGTAGGGCTACTGATTTGTGTATTTTTTTTTTTTATCCTGAAACTTTACTGAATACATTTATCAATTCCGGGAGATTTGAGGGTGAGTCTTTAGGGTTTTCTAGGAGTACAATCATATCATCTGCAAACAGCAATCGTTTGGCTTTCTCTTTTCCAATTCGAATGTCCTTTCTTTGTCTTGCCTAATTGCCCTGGTTAGTATTTACAGAACTATCTTAAATAGGAGTGAGATGAAAGTGGACATCCTTTTCTTCTTTCTGTTCTCAAGGGGAATACATTAAGTTTTCCCCATTCAGTGTGATGTTGGCTGTGGGTTTGTCATACATAGCTTTTAATCTTTTGAGGTAGGTCTCTTCTGTGCCTAGTTTTTGACAATTTTCATTATAAAGTGGTGCTGGATCTTGTTGAATCCTTTATCTGCATCTATTGAGATGATCACATGGTTTTTGTTTTTAATTGTTTATGTGGTGTATCACATTTATTGATTTGCATATGTTGAACCATTCCTGCATCCCTGGAATGAAATCCACTTCATCATGATGATTTATCTTTTTGATGTGTCGTTCTAATGTGTCATGTAGTTAGCTAATAGTTTGTTGAGTATTTTTGCATTTCTGTTCATCAGGGAACTTGGTCGTAGTTTTTTGTTGTTGTTGTTGTTGTGCCCTTTCCTGGTTTTGGTATCAGGGAGATACTAACTTTATAGAATGACTTAGGAAGATTCCTTCTTTCTCAATCTGTTGAAATCATTTCAGCAGAATTGGTGCCAATTCTTTGAATGTCTGATAGAATTCAGCTGTGAATCCATCTGGACCTGGGCTTTTTTGTTCACAATTTTTAAATTACTGATTCAATCTTACTGCTTGTTATTGGTCTATTCAAGATTTCTATTTCTTCCTGATTTAATCTAGCAGGGTAGCAGGGTTGTATGTTTCCAGGAGTTTGTCCATTTCCTCTAGGTTTTCTAGTTTGTGTGCATAAAAGTGTTCATAGTAGTCTTGAATGATCTTTTGTATTTCTGCGGTGTTGGTTGTAATGTTTCCAATTTTGTTTCTAATTGAGCTTATTTGCGTCTTCTCTCTTCTATTTTTTATTGATCTAGCTAATGGTCTATCAATTTTAATTTTTCATAGAACCAACTTTTTATTTCATTGATCTTTTGTATTTTGTTATTATTGTTTGAATTTCATTTAGTTCTGCTTTGATCTTTCTTTTCTTCTTCCAGCTTTAGGTTTAGTTTGTTCTTGTTTCTCTGATTCCTTGTGGAGTGACATTAGGTTGTCAATGTGTGCTCTTTCAGACTTTTTGATGTAGGCATTTCTTACTAGAAACTTTCCCCCTTAGCACTGCTTTTGTTGTATCCCAGAGGTTTTCATAACTTGTCTCATTATTATAACTGAATTCAAATAATTTTTAGCTTTTATCTTGATTTCATTATTAACCTAGATATCATTCAGAAGCAGTTTATTAATTTCTATGTGTTGGTAGAGTTTTGAGGTTTCCTTTTTGGATTTTATTTCTAGTTTTATTGTGCTGTAGTCTGAGAAGATACTTGGTATGATTTCAGTTTTTTCAAATTTATGAGGCTTGTTTTGTGGCCTATCGTATGCTCTATCTTGAAGAATGTTTCATGTGCTGATGTGAAGAATGTATAGTCTGCAGATATCGGGTAGAATGTTCTGTAATTATCCATTTAGTCAATTCGTTCTAGTGTGTCATGTAAGTTCATTGTTCCTCTCTTGGCTTTTTGTCTCAATGATCTGTCTAGTGCTGTTAGTGGATAAGGAAATCTCCTGCTATTATTGTTTTGCTCTCTATCTCATTCTGAGTAGTAATTACTTTATGAATCTAGGGGCTCCAGTGTTTAGTGTACATAAATTTAGGATGTAATGTTTTCTTGTTGAATTGATCCTTTTGTGATTATATAGTGATCATCTTTGTCTTTTTTTTAAAAATTGATTTTATCTTGAAGTCTGTTTTGTCTGATGTAAGAATAGCTATTCCTGCTCACTTTTGGTTTCCATTTATATGGACTGCATTTTCCACCCTTTTACCTTACTTTTATCTGAATCCTTCTATGTTAGGTGTGTCTCTTGAAGACAATAGATATTTGGATTGTGAACTTTTTATCCATTATGGCATTTTGAAACTTTTTACTGGAGCAATTAGGCCATTTACATTCAATGTTAATATTGAGATGTGAGGTAAAGTTCATCAGGTTAATTGTTACGATTATCTAGTTTTGTTTTGTTTTTCTTCTGTTATTGTTTTATAGGTGCTGTGAGTTTTAAGCTTTCAAGAGGTTCTATGTTGATGTATGTTGGGTTTCTGTTTCAAGGCTTAGGCTTAGAACTCCTTTTTGCATTTCATGTAGTGCTGGTTTGGTAGTGACAAATCCCTTCAGGATTTGTTTTTCTGAAAATTGCTATTTCATCTTCTGTTCTGCAATGAAACAATTCTTGGCTGACAGTTGCTTTGTTTAAGGAGGTTGAAGATAGGCTAACAATCCCTTCTGGCTTGTAAAGTTTCTGTTGAGAAGTCTGCTGTTAGTCTGGTAGGATTTCCTTTGTAGGTTATCTGATGCTTTTGTCTTACTGCTCTTAGAATTTTTTCCTTAATGTTGACTTTAGATAGCGTAATGACTATATGCCTTGGTGAAGATCTTTTTGCAATGATTTTCTCAGGAGTTCTTTGAGCTTCTTGAATTTGGATATCTAGATCTCTAGCCAGGCTAGGAAAGTTTTCCTCGATTATTCCCTCAAATAAGTTTTTCAGACATCATTTTATCTTCCTCCTCAGGAACACAAATTATTCTTAGATTTGGCCATTTTGCATAATCTCATATTTCTTGGAGACTTTGTTCATTTCTTTTTATTATTTTTTTCTTTATTTTTGTCTGATTGGAGTTAAATCAAAAGCCTTGTCTTCAAGCTCTGAAATTATTTCTTCTACGTATTCTAGTCTTCTGTTAAAACTTTCCACTGCATTTTGTAATAACCTCAGTGTGCCTTTTATTTCCAGAAGTTTTTATTGTTTTTCTCGAGGATATCTATCGTTCTAAAAAATTTTTCATTCATATCCTGAACTGCTTTTTAAATTTCTTTATGACAGTTTTTACCTTTCTCTGATATTTCCTTGAGTAGCTTAATAATCAAACTTTTGAACTCCTCATCTGGTATTAGATTTTATCTTGGTTTGGTTTCACTGCTGCAGAGCCAGTGTGACTCTTGGGAGTATTATTGCACCCTGTTTAGTCATATTACCAGAGTTACTTTTCTGGTTCATTTTCATTTTGGTAGAGTAGTGCCTTTCATTGTTCTTGAATTCATGTTTGATTTGACTGTGTTTCTTTTGTTTGCTTTAAAAATTTTCCCCTAAGAATGAAACTTTATTAGTTATAATAAATTATCGTCTAATTCAACTCTTGGTGCTTTCAAGGGTGAAGACTCTATAAGAGTTTCTTGGTTATAGACAGTCTTTGAACAATGGCTTTCTCATGTATTAGTTGTGGTAGTAATGTGTTCAGTGTGTAAATAAGTCCACTATCTCCTACGGGATTGAAATTATAAAGGTCTCTTAAAGCTTATCTCATTCTTCTGTGGAGTGAAATTTGTTTATTTATTTTTCTCCAGTATTTTATTTATTTGTTTGATGGCTCAGGCTTTAGGCCAGTAGGAGAGGTGTCTCTGGGTAGGAACAGGTTGTGGCTAAAGCAGGTGGATAAATGAAGTCCAAGCCTTGACAAAAGTGGCTGGAGAAACTCTCAGTGAGTCACACTGGGGTCTTAGAAGGAGAAAGGATTGGAGCCACATCAGCTCCCCTGCCAGGTCAGCAGCAGTGTTATCCACCTCTCAGACATGCTTCTGTCCCACTGCTCCAGCTATTCAGATCAGACAGGCACCTCTTCTCATCTGTAGGAATGTTATGTTCCAAATAAAGAGGAATTGTGACTCTGTCTCTCATGCAATCCTGGAGCTGGAGTGGTCTCCTCCTGTGGGGATGCAGTGGCCCTGATGTGTTCCAGAAAGGCTGTCTATGATTGTGCCCATACTGAACTCTCATGGGAGAAGCCCAAATTGTGCCTACAGTGGGAGACAAGGGAGGAAAGACTTCCTCTTCTCCAGGACCTTTCAAACGCATCAGGGCTGTATAAGACTGTTGGGATACAGTGGAAGGCTTCCCTGCTGAGCCCAGCACTTCAACTGTCCTTAAGGAAGCTTTCCACCAACCAGCAGAAGGATCTGGTGCTCAAGCCCTGCCGTCCAGATTCTGTTGTCCCATAGGATGTTCCCTTGATGTGGTGCACTTCTCCTTTCCCTAGCACTAGGAGTCCCTGGAAGCCAGACTACTGTGAGTGTTGTTGTGCCTCTGGGTCTGGCTGCCTAGTGAGGTTGTCACACTCCAGGCTGGTGTTAAGAATATCTGCAAGGAATCCAGTGATGTGACCTATCCTCACGTTTCCCAACAGTGGGTAGCAGCACCAGCTCTAATGGAAGTGGCAGGGGATTGACAGAGACTCTGTGAAATTCCTTGGTTATCGATAGCCTTAGTGTTTTGGCTTTCTTGAGCACCAGCTATAGTAGTAATGAACTGGTCATATGGACAGACTCAGGACCTCCTGGTTAGCCAAAGTGGTACAAGTAGTGGTGATAACTGAGATCATGCAGCTGTTTTCTTCTTCCTGGTTGCAGTGTTATTCTACCAGGAGATACCGTAATGGACTGTGTTGGTTGGCCTCCAGGCAGGAGATGATGCGTGCAAAAGAGAACCAGCTGTGTACTAGCAGTGGGATTTTTACTTGCCTTATGTTACTAGATGGGGACGGGGTGGGGGTGGTTACTCTGATTTCTCAGGCAATGGGCTGGGCCCTGTAGTTCCTAAGGGATTCTGTCCTTTGTGTTAAGCTACCAAGGTGGGTGGTGGGGCAAAGCCAAGTAGGGGCTGGGTAGGGCAGGTTTACACTCTGAGTCTATGTGTGCAGGTCAAGCGGCAGCCCTTGTGGGTTTAGAGGGATGGGAGTAGGTAGATCTCATGCCACTGGGTTGATATTCTAGAGGGGAGCATTGCAGCCTCTATTGCACAGAATTTGTTCAGGAAATTGGAGTAGCAGGTGGTGATAAGCCCCACAGAGTTCCCACACAATTGGAAAGGCACACCCTCTCCCACTGGTTTCCACTGGCAGCAGTGAGCTGAGTTCAAGTCAGCCTGTAACTAGAAATCCTCACTTTCAGGAGTCGTAAGCTTTCCCCATGGAGATAGCAACCATGGCTTTCAAGTCATGCCCCTCTCTGTTCCCTGAAAACCCTGGCACTTGGTTCCTACTCACAGTTCCTGGACTCACAGCTCATGAACCCATGGCTCCTGCACTCACAGACTGCTTTTCACTCTCCTCTGCTCTGGCCCTGGCCAAGGGAGTTTGTCCCCACCAAAGGTTACATCTGGAAACCCCGTTGGGAGCTTCTTTCAACTTGTGACGACTGCCTGAACTTTTTGGCTGTCCTTCACAAGGTCCTCTGTGAGCAACAGTAAGGAATGGCTGCCCTTCGTCCATAGTAGGATCTGGGAGTTAATTCAAGGTCTTCCTGCCACTGCTTCTTCTTTTATATTCCATGACTTTCCCCAAGTTCTTTCCTGCCTTGTGTGAGGTTAAGGCCTTCCCCTGTGCCCTGGGCTTTAAAGCTCCCCTGGGTGTGGATGTATATCCCAGAGGCAAACTCTCCCTCTCTCACACTCTGGAGACCCGCAGCCTTTTGTCTGATTCATGGTGTAGGCTGTAGGCTCCTGCTTCCTTCTGGGATTCATAGATTACTTCAGTTTTCCTGCTTAGTTCCTGCATCGTTTCTGGAAAAGGGTTCACAATGTGAATCCCTATACACTATTCTGTCCTTGTAGACGGGAGAGGTATGCTGGCAATACCTCTAATACCCTATCAAAAAAAAAATGTCATTTAACAAAGATGTCTGTAATTATTTTTCTATGTTTACATTGAATTTATTCCTCATTTTGCATCTACATTATCAAAATATTTTTCTCAATTTATCTGCTTTGCATAAAATTTTATTTGTTTTTATAGTAATTTCTTTCAAAGTGTTAAATTCAATTTGAATAGCATAGCCAATATCTTACTAATACACTGAAGTTCTATTCTAGGTTAATTCTGGGTATAACTTCCAGTACAAGTACAGGCTAGTATTACTTTTAAGAGACTAAGGAGAAAATTCTCCTTTGGATTATGAGTAAAAATGACTAGGACCATGTGTTTGGATACTTCTAAGAAAAGGCATCCAATATGCTTTACATTAAAAAGTAAATTCTCCCAGTTTCACATACTGTATCTGAACTTTTCTCTTGAATATTATTGCACATGAAGTGACAGGGAAAAAGAGATATTTGATTGTATTTTAATTGTAGGTCATTGATAGTATAAAATGTAATTAACAGCAAAAACCAGATAGGAAAAAAATAGAAGCTCCAGATATAAATCATTAATGTAGAAATATTTGGTTTACAATATAGGAAAATGAGAGAACATTAGACCTAGTCTCAATATCTACTTATTTTGTATAATTTAGTATTTGTTGGCTTAGATGGAAGATGTTTTCCTTCAATTATACCAGATTCTTCACTTCTCTAAGTGTTACATGTCATTTGTTATGAGCTGTATGAATATAGAGTTTAATACAGGCTGAAATGTTCCAAATGAAAGTAAATAAATAATTGTTATTTATAACAAATTTATTATACGGTTGCAACTTTATCTCTTCAAAAGGTTAAATATAGGTGTTTTAAAATTAAATACCCCTGATGAAAAGGTCATCCTAAATTATGAACCTGTGTTTTGCCATTTCTTCCAGCAAAACAAACAAACAAAAAAAAATTGTTTGTAATCAGGAATTGTTTGGAATCAAGTGACTTTTCTGGGAAAAGCAATGAGATCTGAACTAGTCTAAGTGGTCTTTAGGAATAATTAGTGAATTTTCTTCATGGTATAATTCTATAACACCTGCTATCTCATTCAGGTCTGTTTCCCCTCCAAAACCAATGTTGAAACTTAATCCCCAATGCATCAGTATTATGTACAGCATTTATAAGGTTATTAAGCCATGAGAATGCCACTCTTATAAATGAATTAGTGCTGAATAAAAGATCTTAAGCTTGTGAACTTACCCCTTCTGTACCTTCTGCCATGTGATGACACATATTTTGCCCCTGGGGAGGATACAGTGACATAGTGACATCTTGGAAGCAAAGACTGAGCCCTCACTAGATACCAACCTTGCTGGAGCCTTAATCTTGGACTACTCAGTCTCCATAATTGATAAAAAACAGAAAAATTTTCTGATGAAAGAAGTAAATTTCTGATGTTTACAAATTACTCAGTCTGTAGTATTTTGTTAGAACAATACAAATGAACTAAGACAATATCTAAGATGGATTAATCTGGGAAATATTCATAGCAACAAAAAAGGAAAAGTACAGTTTCTCTGCATATCTATATTATTTATCCATATCAACATCTCATCACTTAATAGATTGCCTTCAAAAGACAAAAAATTACTCAAGTGCCTGTTACAAAATTAACCTTTGTTTTATCAACTTCTTGACATTCCAAAACTTACTATATTATCCCACTATACCTCAAAAAAGTCAAAAGTACAATTTTTACCAGAATGATCTACAAAGGAAAAACTGTAGAGCAATAATACAGTAGGGAGTATTAGCAGTCATGGATTATACTCACAAACTTAAGACAACTTTTTAACTACGGACTTTAAAAACATGTTCTCACTCGTAAGTGGGAGTTGAACGCATGGACACAGGGAGGGGAACACCACACACCGGGGTCTGTATGGGGCTGGGGGGCTAGGCGAGGGATGGCAGTAGGAGAAATACCTAATGTAAATGATGAGTTGATGGGTGCAGCAAACCACAATGCCACGTGTATACCTATGGAACAAACCTGCACATTCTGCACATGTATCCCAGAAGTTAAAGTATATAAAAAAAAATCTAAAACAAAGTTAGTGATAGAAAACGTTGTGAACATTTCATAATTGGTTGCTTTAATCTGTTTAACCTTGTGCTTTAGATGCCCTTATAAAGCTGTCTTTACTTCTCTATTAAAAAAAAAAAAAAAAAAAGGTTTTTTTTGGCCTATACATCATAGATGTCTCATTTCAATGTTTTCCCCCTTCTAACTGATGATTCTATTTAAATATCTCTGGCATTTGAACTGAGATTGTAAAAGATATTAAACATGCATATGTATATGTATATATATAAAATACCTCTATATTAAATTCATATGTACATAAACATAAGATTTCTAATTTTATTTCATTTTATATAGGTATCTATATACAAATAATAAATTATGAGACAAAAGGAAATGTTTTATATTAAAACAACATTTTTATTATATAAAAAATGCCTAACATATTACATGCATTTATTTATAGTTATTTGACTTAAAAACTAAAAGCAATAAAACCGTGTTTAAACATTGTCATATTTTTTGGGTAAATCAAATACCATAAAGATTTAGATATAGAAATGCCAATTTGTTGATTAAAATCTTAAAGCATTTTAAGGAATCTATATTTTAATTTCATATCAGGAGTATATATAATGACTATTGATAATCACTAGTCGTAGGATGTCATTTTCAAATAGTTTGGTATTGGACATCCAATATAAATTTGATTTGTTATACAAAAGCACAAGTAATTTTTCACACTTGAGTTCTCTCTAATACATGTAATTAAAGGTATAGTTTATTTTTAACATTTGTATAGAAAAACAATGAAGTACTGCAGTAACATGTTTACCATATTATCTTGTATGCTTGGGTTTATCAGTTATTTTAAATTACTGTATTTTCCACATGTTACATAATATTCATATTCTGCTTTAATTATTCTAAAGAGAGAAAAGCATTTCAACATAAAAGGTTTGTTGTTGTTATTGTTGTTGTTGTTTTAACACTCCACTCTCATTTACTCTCTCACTGGAAAGACCTGAATGGCAGTTCAAGAACTTCTTGCCTCTGTCTTCATATTTCATAATTTCAGCATATGTTCCTTTTAAGGTCTTGGAGGAAGTATTGATCATGTGTTTGGAGTGGTTTTGTGTTGAGCTACACAACACCCAACTAGTCTGTTAAACAAAGAGTTTAGTGAATAACGCTATTCTGGACAAAATGAAGAGAGCTACAAATATCCAAGTTATCTAGACCATAATTGAAACCTCACTATTTTATTTCAAAGTTCTATCACTTTATGAAAATGAGTGACATCATCGACTGTATTTCTTAATATAAGCCTCAAATTTCATATTATTCTCTATCAGTAAATAAAATAAAAACTCAATTTGCATTCATATATTTCTATGTAATTGGGATGAAGGATTTCCAAGGGATTTGGTCACTCATCATGCAAACTTACATGTGAATCTTTGATATAAACAATCCTAAACAAAGTTCATGATTCTTTTCCCCAAAGTAGAATAAATTTCCTAGTGTGTGAATCACCACACCTACTATGACTAAAAACAGTTTAAATGTTCTTTTAGCTATTTTGAGAAATTTGTACCATATGAACAGTATTTTAAAAAATCCCTGTTATTTGTATTCTTATCCCTAGTGTTAAAGTGCATTTATTCATAGTCTTTGGATTACACTTTCTGTTTGAAGTAAAACGCGTGTGTTACCACCCACCTACAACCACCCCTGCAAAAATATGGATTCTGGCAAGCTAATAAGCACAAATTGATACCCCAGATAAACGTAGCTGTAGGTGGGCTGAGATCTACCAATCTGTGACATATGCCACTTATGATCAGCTGACGAAGTTATGTAGGTTGAAATAATACGTGCAAAGCAAAATAAAACAAAAAATATGTTGTCCTAACTTCATGAGATGGGCATATTTCACCACCTTTAGTTATTTATTTTGCTGAATAAAGATAAAATACATGTTGGTAGTGTGCTCAAAATTATTATTTTTTATGAAATTTCACCAAACAAATAAAATTGCTACAAATTTAGCACCCAAATTACAATTATTTTACTTATTTAAAAATAATAAGGTATTCTTTAGAAGGGTTAAGATTTTCTCCACCTGTTCCTGTTTTTTTGTTTGCTTGTTTGTTTTGGTTATGTTTTCTTTCTTTGAAATGTTCCTATCATGAGCTTTTGAAATTTTACAATAGCATGTTTTAACTGTGTAAGAATCTCCTTATTTCATGGCACTGGTTCAGGCATTTCAGGATCCTATCAGGATGGTTTTGTTTTGACTGTGATAACCTAAAGTTTATCAATCAATTATAATGTCCTTCTGATTATAAGAAGTTTATTGTTTTAAAGAAAATCTCAATACATAATAAGACATTAACCATTTTTTGTTATGTATAACAAATAAACCTTTCTAAGCCATATTATGTACCTTCAATTCAAATATTTCGTTTCCATCTTATTAATTTTCAAGGAATAAATGTTCAAATGACACTTCTCAATTTTTATTTATGTGATTAAAATATATAAGTTAAATAACATTGATGATTTTTAATGCACATTTATAAGATAAAAATGTTTCTCATATTTTCATAAAAGTGTTATGATATAAGAGTAATCTTAAAATGTGAGAATCTAGATATAATGCCTGTACATACTTTTTCTGGGTGAAGAAATTATAAAAGAATTTACTTCTCTCTGGCACTCTAAAGCAATATGAATATCCCAGTTCAGATCCAATTTATATAATTCAACTTTGTTGAGGTGTAATTATGCAGTCAATGAAATGAATATATTTTAAATGTTCAACTTGATTATTTTAATAAATATGTATCACCTTGTGAATGGTAAGCACAACAATCAACATATAAACTATTTCTAGCACCACAAGAAGTTGCCCTATGACACTTCACTGTCAGCCACTCTCCATCTCCCCTAATATCTGCCTCTAGCCAACAATGAGCTATTTTCAGGCAACATAGATTAGTTTACCTGTTCTAAAATTTCATGTAACTATGTGTCTGGTCTTGGTGTCTGCTTTATGACCTAGCATTTTAAAATGTATTTTGTTCATCTTTTTATGTATTTTGCATGTATCATATATTATGTGTGTGCTAGTGGGTATTTATTATGCATATTAGTAATTTGCTGGTAAAAATAATAATGATTATAATTATAAATTTTTTTGAGACAGAGTTTCGCTCTTGTTGCCCAGGCTGGAGTGCAATGGTATGATCTCAGCTCACCTCAACCTCTGCCTCCCGGGTTCGAGCTATTCTCCTGACTCAGCCTCCCAAGTAGCTGGGATTACAGGCATGCACCAACACACCCAGCTAATTTTGCATTTTTAGTAGAGGCTCGTCTTGAACTCCTGACTTCAGGTGATCCTCCTGCCTTGGTCTCCCAAAGTGCTGGGATTACAGGTGTGAGTCACCATGCTTGGTCAAGCATTATTGAATATTAGCTAATTGTATGAATACAGGGCAATCTGTTTATCCACTCACATTTTAGTAAACTTTCATTCCCATAATTGTATGAATACAGGGCAATCTGTGTATCCACTCATATTTTAGTAAACTTTCATTCTCACTTTTTATTTATTGTGAGTAAAACTGTTGGGAATAGGACTTATGTACAGATTTCTGTGTAGACATATGCTTTCTGGGTTTTTTTTTTTTTTTTTTTGATTGTTTCCTAGGATTGAACTTGCTGGTTATACAGTAAGTTTATGTTTGATATATTTTAAAAATGCGAAGACTTTTAGGAGTGTGTGTACCATTTGTATTCCTATCAGCATCATAAGAATGTTCCTTCTGGTTTCTCTCCATCCTCATGATATTGTTTGTCTTTTTACTTTAACTCATTTTGGTGGGTCTGTAGTGAATATTTTGTGCTGATGATTTTCATTTTGCTGATGACTAATGATTTTAAGTAAAGTATCATGTAATTATAAGACATACATATAAATTTTTATTCAGGAATTATCCATTTATATCTATTATACATTTTAATAGATGTTTATCTAATTTAGTTGTAAAATTTATTTTATACCTTCTTGCTATAGATGGAAAGTTTGTATCAACCCCAAAATTTCATAGGTGGTATTCATAACCCTCAATGTGACAGTACTGGGTGGGGTTTTTAGGAGGTGCCTAAGTTTAAATGAGGTCATGAGGGCTGAGTTTACATAATGAGAGTAGTGTGTGATATAATTTGACTGTGCCCCCACCCAAATCGCATCTTGAATTATAGTTCCCATAATCCCCACATGTTGTGGGAGGGAACTTGAGGGAGATGGTTAGATTATGGGGGCAGTTTCTCCGTGCTGTTCTGATGATAGTGAGTGAGTTCTCATGAGATCTGATGATTTTATAAGGAGCTTTTCCCCATTTCGCTCTGCAAAATTCTCTTTCCTGCCACCATGTGAACAAGGAAGTGACTGTTTCCCCTTTTTCCATGACTGTAATTTTCCTGAGGCCTTCCCAGTCCTGGAGAATCAATTAAGCTTCTTTTCTTTATAAATTACCCAGTCTCAGATATATACTTATAGCAGTGTGAGAACAATTTAAAACAGTAAATTGGTACCACAGAGAGTGGGGCATTGTCATAAGGATACCCCAAAATGTGGAAGCAACTTTGGAATTGGGTAACAGGCAGAGGTTGGAATACTTTGGAGGGCTCAGAAAAAGACAGAAACATGTGAGTAAGTTTGGAACTTCCTAGAGACTTGGATGGCTCAGAAGACAGGAAGATGTGGGAAAGTTTAGAACTTCCTAGAGATGTGCTGAATGGCTGTGACCAAAGTGCTGATAGTGGTATGAACAGTGAAGTCCAGGTTGAGATGGTCTCAGATGGACATGAGGAACTTGTTGGGAACTGGAGCAAGTGACGGTTGCTATGCAAATCAACTGGTGGCATTTTTCCCCTGCCCTAGAGAACTGTGGAACTTTGAACTTGAGAGAGATAGTTTAGGGTATCTGGTAGAAGAAATTTATAAGTGGCAAATTATTCCACAGGAAGCAGAGCATAAATGTTTGCAAAGTTTGCAGGCTGACGATGTGATAGAAAAGAAAAACCCACTTTCTAAGGAGAAATTCAAGCTAGCTACAGAAATTTGCATAGGTAATGAAGAACCAAATATTATTCACCAAGATAATTGGGGAAATGTCACCAGGGCATGTCATAGACCTTCACGGCAGCCCCACCCATCACAGGCCTAGAGGATGAGGAGGAAAAAATGGATTTCTGGGTCAGGCCCAGGACCTTGCTGCATGTGCAGTCTCAGGACTTGGTGTCCTGGATTCCAGCCTTGGCTAAAATGGGCCAATATACAGCCAAGGCCATTGCTTCAGAGGGTGCAAGCCTCAAGCCTCAGGAGGTTTCACATGGTGTTGGGCCTGTGGGTGCACAGAAGTCAAGAATTGAGGCTGAGGAACCTCCACCTAGATTTCATAGAATGTATGGAAACTCCTAGATGTCCAGGCAGAAGTTTGCTGCAGGAGTGGAACCCTCATGGAGAACCTCTGCTAGGGCAGTACAGAAGAGAAATGTGGTGTGAGAGCTCCCACACAAGGTCCCCACTGAGGTACTGTATAGTGGAGCTGTAAGAAGAGAGCCACTGTCTTCCATACCCCAGAATGGTAGATCCACACAGAGTTTGCACTGTGCACCTGGAAAAGTTGCCCATGAAAACAGCTGGGAAGGTGCCTGTACCCTGCAAAGCCACAGGGGCAGAGCTGCCCAAGGCTGTGGAAGCCCACGTCTTGCATCAGCATGACCTGGATTTGAGATGCGGAGTCAAAGGAGATAACTTTGGAACTTTAAGGTTAATGACTGCCCTATTGGATTGGAGACTTGCATGGGGCCAGTAGTCCCTTTGTTTTGGTCAGTCTCTCCCATTTGTAATGGGTGTATTTACCCATTGACTGTACCCCCATTATAACTTGGAAGTAACAAACTTGCTTTTGATTTTACAGGCTCATAGGCAGAAAGAACTTGCTTTGTCTCAGATGACACTATGGACTTGGACTTTTGAGTTAATCCTGAAATGAGTTAAGACTTTGGGAAACTGTTGGGAAGGCATGATTGTGTTTTGAAATGTGAGAACATGTGATTTAGGAGGAGCCAAGAGCAGAATGCTATGATTTGTCTGTGCCCCAACCCAAATCCCATCTTGAACTATAGTTCCCATAATCCCCACATGTTGTGGGAGGGATCTTGTGGGAGATAATTGAACCATGGGGCAGTTACCCCCATGCTGCTGTTCTCAACATAGTGAGCGAGTACTCATGGTTCCATAAGAGACTTTCCCCGAATTCGCTCTGCACTTCTTCCTGCCGCCATTTGAAGAAGGACTTCTTTACCTCCACCATAATTGTAATTTCTTGAGGCCTTTCCAGCTTTATGGAAATGTGAGTCAATTAATCCTTTTTCCTTTATAAATTACCCAATCTTAGCTATGTCCTTATAGCAACGTGAGAACAGACTAAGACAGTCCTTATAAGAAGAGAAAGAGATACCAAAGCTCTCTCACTCTGCCCATGCACAAGGAAGAAGGTCATGTCAGCAAACAAGGCCAGGAAGAGGGTCCTCCTCAAGGGCCAATCTGCTGACACCCTAATGTCAGACTTCCAACCTCCAGGACTGTGAAAATGCCTGTTGTTTAAGCCTCCTAATCTATGGCATTTTGTTATGGCAGCCCCAGCTAACCTAAGTCACTTTCAGATTATAAATATTTACCTTTATGCATTTCAGATTTATAGTCCTTTACACTGTGCACATTTTTGCCTGTCTGTGATACATGTTTGTATCTTCTTAACAATATCCTGCAAGGACCAAATTTTCTTTGCTTTAATTTTTTTTGAAGTCTAATTTATTTTTTAAATGTAATTACTGGGATTTTTTTGGGCTTAACGAATACATATTTATCTTATCCAAGTTCATAAATCTCTCATATTCTAAATATTGCATAATTTCAGCATTTACAGTTAAATATATGCTATAATAAATGGTATTATTTTAACTTAATTTATCAATTATTTCTAGTATGTAGAAATATAATTAGTTTTTCAAATGTACAAAATTTCTTGTGATCTTGATATGTTTATTCATTAGTTATAGTAATTTCAGCTAGATTACTTCAATTTTACCTGAACTATCATACTTTATGTGAATAAAAAAGCTTTGTTTTCTCTTTTCCAGACTGAAGCTTTCATTTAATTTTTGTGGCATGTCACTGAATTGGCCACATAGTAAATGTTGATTCAGGGTGGTGAGAATGGATATTTTTGTTTGATGTTAGGTGAAAAGTTTTCTGCCTTTCAATATTGAGAAGATTGATGCTTTTTCTTCTGGTTCACTACGAGATTTTATTGTGATGGGAATTGCTCCAGTTCAGATGTGGTTTGTCTCCCCAAAAACTTACACTGAAGTTTTATCCACATTTTGGCTGTGTTGAAATGTAGGGCCTAGTGGGAGGTATTTGGGTCATGGGGGAAAATCCTTCATGAATAGATTAATGTGTTCCCTCAGGAGTTAATGAGTTCTTGCCATCCCAGAATTGGATTAATTACCACAAGAGTGGGTTGTTAAAAAGAGTCTGGCTTCCTTGGTTTCTATCTCTTTCTTTCTCTCTCACCATGTGATCTCTTTGTACACATCCTCTTCCCTTCCTCTTTCTGTGATGAATTAAAGCAACATGAGACCCTCACCGGATGCAGCCACCCAATCTTGGACTTTTCAGTCACCAGAATTGTAAACCAAATAAATCTATTTTCTTTGTAAATTACTCAATCTCAAGTGTTCTACACACAATTAATTGAGACAGAGATTAAATGTTGTTAAATGATGCTTTTGCATGAACTGAGATAAAACTATGTTTTTTGATTATTCTATTAATTTAGTGCATTTTATTGGTTAATCGTTAGATGTTAATTTTATTTTTCTAAAAATAAGCATATTGATTACAATATGTATTTTATATATTGTATGTATTTCAAACTTTGATTCACTAAAATTTTCTTAAAGAGTTTTTCTTTTCTAACCATGTTACTTTACTTAATACAAATTTCTCATTTTGTTATACTGGGTTCATTAAAGTAATTGATTATTGTTTTTGTTCTTCTCTATTCTGAAAATTTTTTGCAAATTTCAAATTATTTCTTCCTGAAATGTTTAGTTCACTGGTGAAGCTATCTGAGCCTGGAGTTTCTTTGGTAAAAAATTTTTATATAACAAATTTTATGTGTTTAATAGATTTGGCATTATTCAAGTTTTCTATGTCATTTTGTATAAGTGCTTAAAATAATAAATTTCATAAAATGACTTTTTTTTTGCTGATTTGACAGAACTATCAAATCATAGTTCTGTCAATTTTGTTTCATATATTGTGAGCATTGATGTTAAATATATATACATTTGGGATTGTTTTGTCTTTTCAATTAAAATGTTTATTTTGATGTGCCCTCTTTATCTTTTATAATATTCTTCACACAAGTCTTTATTCTGATAAAAATATAGCTATTCCAGCTTTCTTAAGATATGTATATAATGGTGATTCATAGATGAGTATACCTGCATTATATATTTTTAATGTTTTGGCTATTTCTTTATATTTCCTGTGCATCCACTGGAAATGCCTACAGTTGTATTTTGCTTTCTTTATCTACTCTAGTCATCTCAGGGAGGGTGTATTGCTTTATTAGCGAAATGTTTTAAATCACTTACATAAAATGTAATTATTGATATGACTGAGTTTAAATATACTATCTTTTTTTTTTCTTTTTAAAGTTGTCCCATGCATTCTCTTTTAGTTGCCCTTGATTCCTTCATTCTGGCAGTTTCTATTCCTTTGTATAGTTCTAGGTTTCTTCTATTACTATGTTCTTTCAGTTCCATGAATTTATTTTACTATTTCTTAAATGCAGATGCATGACTATGAGTATTTCATTCTGTGTTTTTCTGAAAAAGGCGCTATTTGTCTTCAAGTTTTGAGGGTGATTTTTATTCAATATGAAATTTCATTTGACAGTTGTATGTCTTTTTGCATTTAAAAGTGTCCATATAATTTTGTCTTCATTTTTTAAAATGAGAAATCAGAACTGATTTCATTATTTTTAAATTTTTTTTGTTTTTTTTCTGCATGTTTTTAGTATTTTCTCCTCCTTAAAGTTTCAACAATTTGATTTGATGTAATTTGGTATGGTTTTCTTTCTCTTTATTTCATATATTTCATTTAGTCATTTGGATCTTGGGTTGATAGTTTATATCAAATTTGAAAATTTTTCTAACATTCAAACATTCCTGATTCTCCTTCTGGGAATACAATTATGCACATCTTAGACCACTGATCCACAGTTCATCAAAACTCTGCTTACTCTGTTATTTTTAGAAAAAAAAAATTCAGTTTAGCGTTTATCACTATCTTCAAGTTCACAATTGTTTTTACTGCAAGAATGTGTAACTGTGTAAGTTGCTGTTAAAGCCATTTAATCGTTTATTTTATTTTATTTTAGTTTTTAACTTTTAGTTTTGTTTCAGGGGTACATGTGCAGGTTTGTCACATAGGTAAATTGTGTGTTGCCGGGGGTTGGTAGAGACTATGTTCTCACTCAGGTAATAAGTTTGGTGCTCAATAGGTAGTTTTTGATCCTCACCCTTCCCCCACCCTCCACACTCAAATAGGGCCTGGTGTCTATTGTTCTCTTCTTTGTGTGTGTTTTCCATGTCTAAGTTTTTCTCTTTTTCTCAATATCTTTTCGTTTTCTTTACATTATTTTCATGTTTTCTTCAGATCTTTCAACATTTAAGAGGAGTGTTCTAAAGTCTCTTTTATCTTTAGGTCTGTTTCTATTGACTGGTGGTTTTCCATGTATGGGTAATATTTATTTCCTTTTTCACCCATGCTTTCTCTCTTTCCTTTTCACTTTGTTTTTCACTTTAGCATTTGAAAATGATGAAAATAGTGATTGTCACATTGTTAAGTGTTCTTTACAGTTTACTTATCCACTATGTTGACTTTGAAATGGACAGAAAGTCACATTTATCCTCTTGCAATCACAAATAACACTGAAATAAACATTCATACACATATTTCCTTATGACACACTGAAGATGTATTTGGAAAATACTACTAGGAGTATTATTTCTAAGTTATAAGTATTTGTATTTTCAATTTGTCTAAGTAGTACCCTATTGCTTTTTGGGATGGCTCCCTTAATATTTGCTCATTAGCAATGCTACCAGGTCATCTTCCTCCTTGACATTTTATGTATGTATGTTTTTATTAATTGACAACTAAAGATGGTATATATTTCTGAAGTACATGATGTTTTAATATATGTATATACTACAGAATATTTAAATGCCAATTAACGTGAGTATTACTTCACATACTTATTTGTGTTTGTGTGGTAAATACACATAGAATTTAATCTTGTAAGTTTTCAAGTAAACAATATATTATTATTAATTATTGTCACCATGATATACAACTTTTCACCTATTCATTCTAACTGAAATTTTGTTTTATTTAGTCAACATCTTCCCAATTTCCCTATCCACAAGCATACCTCTGGTAACTGTCATTTCACTCTTTGCTTCTTTCCATGAGTGCAGTTTTCTAAATATTCCACATGTAAGTGAGATCATGCAGTATTTGTCTTCTCGTGCCTAAATTATTTCACTTAATATAATGCATTCTAGATTCATCCATGTTGTGGCAAATGACAGGATTTCCTTCCTTTTTAAGAACGAATAGTATTCCATTGTGTAAATATGCCACATTTTGTTATTTTATTCCTGAGGTACTGAAAACATACATTGAATCAATATATTGGCTATTGTAAAGATACTT
Organism: Theropithecus gelada; assembly: GCF_003255815.1. Classification (NCBI taxonomy): domain Eukaryota; kingdom Metazoa; phylum Chordata; class Mammalia; order Primates; family Cercopithecidae; genus Theropithecus; species Theropithecus gelada. Next base: position 93,694,566 of record NC_037671.1, on the reverse strand, counting down.
CAATAAACATGAGAGTAGAAATGTCTCTTCAACATACTGATTTCATATCTTTTGAATATACCCAGTAGTAAGATTGCTGGATCATATGGTAATTTTATTTGGTATTTTTTTGTGGGGTCTCCATACTGTTTTCCATAAGGGCTGTACTAATTCACATTCCTATCAACAATGTCCAACAGTAGTTCTCTTTTCTGTACATCTTCACTAATAGTTATCTTTCATCTTTGTGATAACCACAATTTTAACAGGTATGAGGTAATAATTCAATGTGGTTTTAAATTGCAATTTGGTGATAATTAGTGATACTGGGTGTTTTTTTAATATACTCATTGCCCATTTATATGTGTTCTTTTGAGAAATGTCTATTCAGACCCTTAGCTCGTTTTTAAATTAGATTATTTCTCTTCTGGATATTCAGTTGTTTAAATGATTTATAAATGTTAGATATTAGCACCTTATCAGATATATGGTTTGAAAATATTTTCTCTTATTTTGAAGATTGTTTCTTCACTCTTTTGAATGTTCCCTGTGCTGTGTAGATGCGTTTTAGTTTGATGTGATCCCATTTTGTTAATTTGTGCTTTTCTTGCCTATGCTTTTGGATATATATGTGTGTGTGTGTATATATATATACCCCCTAAAAAAATATATGTGTATATATATATAATTGCCCAGACTAACATCATGAAGTATTTCCTCTGTTTTCTTCCAGTAGTTTTGTAGTTTAAGTCTTACATTTAAGTCTTTATTCCATAATTAATTGATATTTTATGTGGACTAATACTAGGATCTAAATAGCATCTTGTATATGTGTATATCCTGTTTTCCTAGCACTGTTTATTGAAAAGATTTCCCTTCCTCATTGGGTGTGTTTCACAATTTTGTTGAAAATCAGTTGTCTGTAAGTGTGTAGACTTATTACTGGGGCTTCCACCCTGTTCCAATGGTCTATGTGTCTATTATTATGCCAGTACCATGTTGTTTTGATGACTAAAGTTTTATAGTAGATTTTGAAGTTAGGTGATATCATGCTTTATTCTATATGTTCAAGATTGCTTGGGCTGTTTAGGTTGTGTTGTGGCTCCATATGAATTTTAGAATTTTTTCCTATTCCTGAGAAAACTGGCATTGGAATTTTGTTTAGGTGTTGGATCAAAATTGCAAATTGCTCTGAGTAGTATGGGCAATTTATGTAATAGTTAACTTTAGCTATATAATTAACAATATGAATTATTCCAATCTTTGAATATGGGATGCTTTCCACTGCTAGATACTTTTGCATGTTCATTTTTATAATCAATGAAGACATATTTGTGTTTTCATTTTTATAATCAATGTTTCATAACTTACAGTGTACAGAGCTTTCATCTCCTTGATTAAATTTATTCCTAATTATCTTGATTTTTTTGTAGCTATTATACCTGGGATATTACTTGATTTACTTTTCAGACAGTTCATTGTCAGTGTATAGAAATATGACTGACTTTTTTATGTTGATTTTGTGTTCTGCACCTTTACTGAGTATCTGAGTTTTGGTTTTATTGGTAGAGTCTTTAGGATGTTTTATATGTAAAATGATGTCATCTGCAAACAGATAATTTTACCACTCCCTTTCAATTTGGATGACTTTTATTTGTTTCTCTTTTCTAACTGCTCTAACAAGGACTTCCAGTACTGTGTGAATAGACGTGGACTTGTCTTGTTCATGATCTTAGAGGAAAACCTTTTTAACTTTTAACCAGAGTACGTAAGCTGTGGTTCTGTCATATAGGACTTTTATTGTGTTAAGGTAAAGTCCTTTTATACCTAATTTGTTGATAGTTTTTATTGTGAAAGGATGTTGACTTTTTTGAATGCCTCTTTTGCATTAAGATAATCAAATGATTTTTGTCCTTCATTCTGTTAAAGTGGTTTATCACCTCGATTAATTTACATAGGTGAACCATTCTTGCATCCCAGAGAAAAATCCCACTTGATCATAATGAAAAATCTTTTTAATGTGAATATAATTCAGTTTACCAGTATTTTGTTGAAGATTTTTGCATCTATGTTTATCAAGATTATTATCCTGTAATTTTATTTTCCTATAATATCCTTGTCTGACTTTTGTAGCAGGGTAATTCCAAAATTGTGACATGAATTTGGAAGTATTACCTCCACTTTAATATTTTGGAAAAGTTTAATAAAAATTTGTATTAATTCTTTTTTAAATGTTTGGTAGAATTCAGCAACTAAGCTATAAACTTCTGGGTTTTTCATTGATGAGTGACTTTTCCTTACTGATACAATCTCTTCACTCATTATTGATATCTTCGGATTTTCTATTTCTTCCTCACTTATTTTTGGGAGTTGAATGATCTAGTAATTTATTTGTTCTAATATCTATTTGTTGGAGAATAATTATTAATAGTAGTCTTATGATTTTTATATTTCTGTAGTATCAGAATGCTTTCTCTTTCATTTCATCTTCTTTCTTTTTTTAGTAAATCTAGTTAAAAGTGTGTCAGTTTTGTTTATATTTTCAAAACTGATCACTTTATTGAGTTTTTCTATTTATTGTAATCACTATTTCATTTGTTTCTGCTCTAATCTTTTTTTTCCTTTTTTTCTATTATATTTAGGCTTAGTTTGTTCTTCTTTTTCTATTTTCTTGAGATGTAATGTTAGGTTGTTTATTTGAGATTTTTTTCTTTTTAAATATTGGTGTTTATTGCTATAAACTTGCTTCTTAGAACTGCTTTGGTATATTCCATATTTTGGTAGTCAACGTTTTATTTTTTATTATGTAGCTATATAATTTTGGCCATTATAATAGACATCTAATGATATCTTGTTGATTGAATATTCATTTATATCAATGCTAATGATTTTGTATATCTCTTTCTTACTGGGTATCTTAACTTACTAGATGAAGTCTTCTCTATATATTCTTTATATATATATTCCTTTTGCTTTGATTTGTAGGTGTGCATAGGATCATTAAGCAGTGTGAGCCCATATCTAGAAGAGGTATCCAACCACCCACAAAAATATCTAGTAGTGGAAAGTACCTAGTATAATAATGTTACTGGCCAGCTTGGTTATGTCTCCAATTTGAAAAGTGAATTGGAACTAAGAAAAAGAGGTGAAAACACATTGGTCAAAATAACCCTATAAACAATACATTTTATTTTATATATAAATGCTTTTTTGATACATGATTTTTGTATATACTTTTGAGTACATGTAATATTTGTTTACCTGAATAAACTGAGTAATAATCAAGTCAGGACATTTGGGGTGTCCATTATCTCAAGTATTTATCATTTCTGTGTGTTGGGAACATTTTAAGTCTTCTCTTCTGGTTACTTTGAAAGATACAGTATATTGTCCTTATCCAAATTCACCTGCTATTAGACTTCTGCACTTATTTATTCTTCTAATTGTACGTTTCTACCCACTAACCTCTCTTTATCAACCCCTTAAGCACATACCCTTCCATTTCATAAGATCAACTTTGCTAGCCCCAACATTTGAGTGAGAAGATGTGATATTTTTCTTTCTGGGCTTGGTTTTTTTCAACTTAAGATAATAGCCATCAGTTCCATCTATGTTAATGGAAATGACATGATTTCATTCTTTTTAATGGCCAACTTATATTTGATTTTGTATATGTACAATGTTTTCTTTACCCATTCACCCATTGATAGAAACTTAGGTTGATTCTCTGTCTTTAATATTGTAAGTAATTCTTTAAAAATCATTCAAGTGCAAGCATCCCTTTTATATACTTATTTCCTTTACTTTGGGTAAATACTCAATAGTAATATTGCTGGATCATATAGTAGTTATACCTTTAATTTTTTTGAGAAGTCTCTATACTATTTTCTATAGTGGCTATACTTCTTGAAATTGCCACCAACAGTATATAGGAGTTCCTTCTTTTCTGCATTCTTGTGAGCATCTGTTATTTTTTATCATTTTAATAGCCATTGTAACTCAGGTAAGAAAATTCCTCAATATGGCCTTGAGTTGTATTGCCCTAATGATTAGTGATGGCAAGCATTTTTAAAAATATACCCCTTGGCCATTTGTATGCCTTCTTTTGAAAAAATGTCTATTCACTTTTTTTTTCACTTTTAGTGGAATTATTTGTTTGTTTTTATTGTTGAATTATTTCAGCTCCATATATATTCTGGATATTATTCTAGAATATGAAGAAAATAAGGATTTAAGAAAGTAAATTTATTTTCATGATTTGTGTATTTCGTACATGTTGAAAAAATCTTGAAACTTAGACTTAAATTCCACTATAAATCTCATGATCTTAATACCAATACACTCTACTGCTGTCTTTCTTTTTCCTTTTTCACCTTTTTTTATTGTGATACCCTACACGAAAACTCTGATGCAACTATAATGATCTCAGTGTATCATGCTTTGGTGCCTCCCATTGCTATACTTAGAATCATGTCAAGTGTTTTTCTCTCCTCTTTTCCTTTCCCAACACCAATGTCCTTCTTTCTATTCCAGATATGTAAAAATTATTTCTGCAATTCAATGCCCAAATCAATACCACTATCCTATAAATACTTATTTTCACTATTTAAATGATTTCTATACATTTATAAGAATTATTGTATTTTGTTTATGCTGTTGATTTATTTTTATCACATTTTATTTTGTTCTCTATATTTTTTAGGAGGTATGTATTTATTCATCTCTCTCCACATTGGATCATAAGTTGCTAAGAACAATAACTGTTGGTAATTCCTTGCCTTGTATAAGTTGGTAATGAGTACATAACTTATGGCTGTCTTATTAATTGATATAATAAATACCCTACTTGACAATGCTCAGATTTTTCTGTGATTGTAAGATGTATTTATCTATTTTTGTAAAGGCCAGTTTTTAATTATCTAGTCTGTCAGCAAGCTAATATGGTTTCCTTGGGAGAAACTGAGTCATTAGGGATTAGCTGATATAAATTTATTTAGCTGATACTAGATTAATCCTAAATTTGTTAATCTGCCTATTATTTGGACTGTTTGGCATATTTCAGCATCCAGAAAAGCATACAATTTACAACTTTGAGCTTTTCTTTTGTACATATAAAATAAGGGCTTTGATAATCAAGAAACACTAAGCAGAAAAGATATAAAATCCAAACTTATTTCTTACTTCTGCTTTTGGCCACAATAGAAGAAATGGTTCTTGCATTATCCTCCCATAATAGAAAACAGAAAAAATATTGTAAACAACTGTTTTTAGATACTAGACAACCAACAGTGCCAAAGAGGCAGATATCAGAGTTTAGGAGGCTCAGCAGCTGAAACTTGTGAATCAGATTACTGTACAACAGAAAGCTACACAAAGAGCTCCAGGAATCTGAATAGGGGTAATCTCAAGTCTTTCAGCAAATACTCAGCTGCATATGCATAGGATAAGAATTCACAAGACCTGGCAAAGAACAATTTCTGGAGAAAAACAACAACTAGTGAGATTTAAACTGAAAACCTTCCAAAATTCAAACTAGTGTAAGATGCACAAGTTCCAACCAACCACATCAGAGAAGATTAACTGAACAACTATGGCATTCACTAGGCTCCCAGAAGGGTCACCTCTGGTAGTAAAGCTTAAGTAACCCAAGAGTAAAGGCTATGTTAGCCTGCCCTAACAAAACTTAAAAGTATCAATCTCATTCCCAAGTAGCTTAACTGTCTCCAAAACCAAAACTCATTTCACCTTAATTTATTTGGGAATGCGGTGGTACAATCATAGCTCAATGCAGTTGCAAAGTCCTTGGCTCAAGGGATCTTCCCATCTCAGCCTCCCATGTAGCTAGCATTACAGGTGCCCAGCAGACTGGTTCTTGCTTTGTTGCCCAGGCTGGTCTTGAACTCCTGACCTCAAGAGATCCTCCTGCCACTGCCTTTTGATCACTGGGATTACAGGTGTGAGCCACCATATCTTACCATCAATCCACTTTAAACAATGCTACTCTTAGAAGCATTTGCTTAAAATTTACCTAAAACCACAAGTAGATTTTAAAAAATCATAGTACTCAGTGAATCAAATATAAGAAACAGGTAAGTTTAATAAAATAATACAAAAGTATATTATTTATAAGAACACACCAAAACAAACAACCAAAAATGATTGTACAGAATGATTGTCTCTAGCAGGGTAAGGGGTGGGTAGGGAAAGTAATAAAGTATGTGAATGAAACAAAATAAATGAAATAAGAGAATATATTTGCAGAGACCATGGAGATAATGTGACATTCACTAATGAGTATGATTGATACAACCCTCCCCTAATGAAGTAAAAAATAAATCGCTTGATAATATCATATTTGAAAGAGGAATTTTTAGCTAAGTTCCATAAAACCAAAACAAAGCATATGCTGAACACTTATTAATTTAGTTAATCTAAAACATCAATGTGTTTCACTTCCCTTGCGTATGGACTTGCTTTAAATTTACCTGAATAATCTGAACAGTTGCTCCAGTTTGTCACGATTTAATTTCCACTTACTGGCTGACATATTCCTCACCAGATATTTTCTCATCAGTTAAGTGGTCACGTGTAAAACTCCATAGTCTATCCAGATGAAGAAGAAGAAATCAGAGGAAGAAAATAAAAGAGAAAATGCAAAATAATAGAAAGATGAGAGATGAAGAAAGTATTTGAGGGAAGATGAAGCAGTAAATAGGTTGTTGGCCTTACAAGCTAAGAATTGCAAACCCTTCCCTTTTAGCGTTGACTTTCTCCCTCTTCATTCTGTAAGAAATTATTTTGCTTTACTAATAGTATCTTCACCAAATTTTAAACCTTACTTTGTTTCCACCAAATTAAATCGTATAGAGGAGTTTTATTCAATGTAGCTGGATGGTGAAGAATGGATGCAGGCAAGTAGGAGGTAGTTTCGCTATGTTCCTCTATACCTCGGGTCAGGTCTCATCTTTGGTCCCTCTGCACATTTCTATCAGCAGAAACACAATTCCTGATTTCAGAAATCCAAAGGATCCATATGTGCCACCTTGGGAAAACTGATAACAAAAGTCACTACTACAAGTACATTTGATATAGTAAGTTAACATATGGACAGAGAAAAAGCAGTTAAGGAAAAAAATAGAGGTGAAGAGAAACAAATATGGTTAATCTGGTGCCAAACTGTCCAAACGCTATTGGATTTGGAGACACAAAAGAGGACAAGATGTAATTTTCACAAGTATATATAATATATAACATATAAATGTATATATAATATATAATATATAACATATAAATGTATATATAATATATAATATATAAATGCATATATAATATATAAAATATATAATATAAATACATAATAATGTAAATATATATTATAATAATATAAATATATGTAATATATATATTTATCCCCTATTTTTTCTTTTTATTTTATTATAACATTTTAATACATTTGTATTTATTTAGAAACAAAAATGTAGTAACATATTGTACACAAAAGCAGACTTTGTGAAAGGGAAGAGATCCGATAGGCCTAGAGAAGGTGGTGAAGGCAAGAGATTGAGAGTAACAAAACAAAACCAAGAGCCCAATAGCCTTTTCTTTCTTTCTTTGATTATAAATATGGGAATGTTTAGTTTACATGCATAAATGTATTTGATTTATACAAATATGTATTTGGTTATACATATTACATAATAGTGTGTACAATATTACATTCACTTTTTAAATAATGCCTGCAGTTTCTTTTTCTTTCTCCCTCTGCTCTTAATAAATGGTTCCTCCAGCAGCTGCCCTCCCTGTGAGTTCTGCACCAACCACCACTGATAATTGCTCCTGTTAAGCATAATGTTTTCACAGCTGCAAGCAGGATTTTTAAATAGCAAAGGTGCACTGAAGCCATCCTCAGCAATTAATAAATATAATAATAACAATATTTGCACTTGTGACTTTCTACTCTGAGCAGATGAAAGCACTTCACAAATAAACATGTGTTATTAGCCTAATTTTTTACAGATGGAGAGGAAAAACCCACTAGATTTAGGTTAAGGCCACGTAAATGACTTTGCCCAAGATTGCCCAACAAATCAGATGCATGACCTTGAATACAACCAGGACTGCACTCAGGGCTTTCTCCAAAGGCCCTGCTTTGCTTTGTAAAAATCCAGCACCTATTAGCGTTTGAACTTTAAATGAGCACCACTTAATGCACTCATTTGTAATAACATTTGCCATAAAACCATCGTGTAGGTTCTGATTTCCATTAATTTTTGTTTCCATAAAAAGACAAACGTTACATTTCAGAAAGATTTTACAGAAAAAAAAAAAGGCGTTAAATCAAAACCTGAACACTGGATTTATCTTCTCCAGAGGCTTGCTAGTGAAGCCCAGTGGTGCAAAGGAGAAACAGTGGACGAAAGAGAAGTGCTCAGTGCTGGCCTGGAAAGCTTTCAGAGGATAGAAAGCATGAAGAGCCAGGGTGTTTGTTCAAGAGACATGTTCCTAGCCAACTCCCTAAACTCCTGAGACTTCTTTGTTTGTTAATATAGAGAGATTAGATACTTGTAACATTATATCGCATATTCACACACAGTGCCCAAAGGCTAACTTGTCTACTGGTTAATAAAATGTGCTCTACTTTCAACTCATCTATGAATTCTGCATGTTTCATGCAAAAATATGAATTTTATTAAGCTGCATAATTATATCCATAATTCTGTATTGTTTAAAAGACTGCAAAAGTAATTTTTAATTCAGCATCTTAATCTTCAAGAACATATATGCCCTTTGGTTTGAACATTTTGACAAAGCCTCTGACCCTAACACAGATGGTTGTTACCTGCTGGGACGGTCTCCCACCAGTCTTCTGCCTGCCAGTATGGTAATATTAAATCAAAATATAGAAAGATTTTAATAATTGTGTTTGTTGAGTTTTAAAGTTTAAAAAAATTCATAATTATATTTTAAGTCATTATTTTAAACTAAAAACAGTACATACAAGGCTTAAATATTAGAATAGTTTTGTATTAAACTGAAATGTAGCTGCTTCCTAGCAGGATTATACAAAAGACACTTTCCAAAAGCCTATACATTATTTCTTGTAAGAGTTAAGAACAACTGAAACACAGGTGGATGTTACATTTCTTTTTCAAGAAGAATTTCTCGACTCTAAATATACTTCCAAAAAAAAGTTAGATAATTTTGAAAAAAGCATAAATTTATTTATATATATATTACATATGTGTATATATATGCTATAATAGGACAGTATCTGATACCTGCAAAATTCTGCATTATATTTTTCTGTAGGAATACAGAAGAGCAAATTATAACTTCTTTTATAGGGTACTATAAATTATAAAGCTCTCATAATATATATTACATTTAAGTTCTGTAACAGTCCTGCACAATAAAATGTATAATGTTATTTAAATAATCTTCTTTTGCTTTTTTGTTAACTGTTTTTTTGATTCAAGAAAATAAATATGCTTAGGTCAAGAAAATATTAAATAATAATGACATACATAAAACCAAATGTATAAGATTAATCTTCATAATCTTTCAGTTTTAAGGAGTTAAACAAATTAACAAAACATATATATTCCTATAAACTCTACATATATTTACATATGCATCTTATTATTGCCATTGTATAGATAAGTGAATACCTATTATGCAAACTCTCTAAAAACTTTATTTAAAATTTGTAATGGAGTTTTGTGAACTTCATAGACTGATACAAGTAGCTATACCTTGTTCTGTTAAAAATCTGCTTAATAGCTTTACAATTCCCTCAATTGCTAGATATTTCTTCTTTTTTCAGGTGTGCTTCAATTTCAAGTAATGTTTCAAAGACTACTGAACATAAACTACTACATACTTTCTTGAATATATCTCCATAAAATATTTAAGGTGTAATTAATGTGACAGAAACTTTATCAAACTTAGAATGTAATAAATATTACCAAATTTTCATTCGATAGTTTCTATGAATTTATAATCACTCTAACAGTTTATAAGAGTACTCAGACAAATGTATTTTAATTGGATTAAGTAAGTATTGTATACAACTCAAAATAATATGGCTAGAAACCTCTAATACTGTCTCTAAAAAGCTGTATAGTGGAATAACTAGGAACACATTGACATACTCCCCAAATTAGGCTGTCAGACAATTTAATTGCTGAGTGAAAGTATCAATATTCATTAAAGACATATGGATGAAGCCAGATTGAAAAAAAAGAATGCACCTAGGCTTCAACTCTTGGCCTAACATGACCCTGTTTTTAAAATAGACTATATAAAAAAGGCAAAACAAGAATTAGGTATTCCTCTTCACTATGTTTTCGGAGACTCAGGGCATATAAAACTCAGAAAACTGGACAATTCTCAGCCTGTATTTTTGTATTTTGTTTTTTGGTCTCCATGAGGCATCACTACGCTTTGGATAACAACTTTTGAAATCCTTTCAGAGTGAGTGCGTAAATCACAGAATACGTTTGTGTAGAAACAGAGGGCCAAGGAGGACGTTCAAAGAAAGAATGGGAAAAAACCTATTCTTTCTATTGTTGGTGGTATAGTTTCTCAGATATATATTGGAGGAAGGGTTGAAGATAAAAGCAATGCTAGTTAATTCTGCTCGCTCGAGGACCCTGGTTTTCACATTATTTGCAACTTTTAGAGAAACAAGTAATGGAGTATAAGGAAGGCTGATGAAAGCCTAAAGAAATGTAAAAAGTGTTACTGGAAACATGTCTTATCAACTTGCTCTGTAGCTCAACATATGAAAAAGAGATTTAAAAAAATTTGTCAAAAATCATACTGACAATGGGAAACAAATACATATCAATAAAATGAGAAGAAATATTACCTTCTGAGGGGGGAAAAAGCTATCCTGAAAAATAGAAAAGAAAGGGAATAACACATCTGACTACTTACGAAATAAAGATCTAATTCAGGATCCTAACTTCCGAACTTTCAGAAAAATATTTGGCACTTTCATGAGAATGATAAAATGTTACCTTCATGAAATACTAACAGAAGACGAAAATATCATTTAGAAAAAACAGTTAAAAATGAAAGATGTTGCTGTGAAATGGAAATAGAATGAAATTAAAAGAAAATAGGATAATACAGGAAAAATAAAATAAAGCATAGTAGTATAATTAATGTCTACTAAATTGCGGTAGCATAATGAAATATGTAAATCCCCAAATAAAAAATCAAACTTATATTAAAGAAAATTAATAAGGTAAACACTCACAAAATGCAAATGCAAATGCTGAAGAGTTGAAAAAAATCATGGAGGACATTTTATATGCGTATTTCAGATAATTAATATACAATTATTATTATGATTTTTGGGGAAAGAATCTCACCCTGTTGCCCAGGCTGGAGTGCAGTGGCGTCATCATGGCTCACTGCTGCCTCAACCTGTGGCTCAGGTGATCCTCCCACCTTATCCTCCCTAGTAGCTGTGACTACAGGCATGCGCCACCATGTCCATCTAATTTTTTGTATTTTTTTGTAGATACGTGCTTTTACCATGTCACCCTGGCTGGTCTTGAACCCCTAGGCTCAAGCAATCCACCCTCATCACTCTCCCAAAATGCCGAGATTACAGGCATAAGCCACTGCACCCAGCCTACAAGTAATTTTTAATTGATATTCTTGAAGATCAGACCCGGGCAAACAAAATAAATGCAACAAAGTAAGAGTAGAAAAATAAACTGAAGAAACTTCAATTGATATTTTAAAAGAAAATACATATATTAATGCACACCACAGCTGTATTATAAGAATAAAGAAAAATCTTGTTGAATTATGTATATGTATATACATAAACTTTGACAAATGCAAATGTAAGTAGACAGAAAAAAATAGTAATATTACATTTGTATGTACTTCTCAATCTTTTGCAGATAAACTGGGAAAAACATATATAAAGATATAACGTACTTAATGGTATGAAAATATGTTTGATTTATTGGACAAATAAAGTACATTAATTTTTATTTCTTTTTTATTTACATATATTTAGTATATAATTTTCTTGTCTTTGAGTTTTTATGTCTTAATTTTTCTGTTTAATTATGATTAACATACAGAAAAATACACAGGTCTTACGTATACAGTTTAATGAGTTGTGACTTATGCCCATAGAACTGATACCGATATTAAGATATAAAACATTTTATCACCTCAGAGAATTCTCTCATGTCCCTTCCTATTTAACATACTCTCCAATAGGCAAATAATTTCCTATCTCTTTTATTATCCTAGCTTAGTTTTTGCCTGTTCTGGACCTTCATCTTAATCATATTGGAAGGTAAAGACTCTTTGTCTAAGCACACCACAGTGTTTGTGAGATTCAACCTTTTGTTGCATAAAATCATTGTTTTTTCCTTGTAACTATTGAAAGTATTCAATGTTGTGGCTTTTCTACGATCTATCCAATCCTTTAACAATAAACTATTTCCATTTTTTACTGCTATTAAGAAATTAAGAAAGCTTCTATGCATATGATTTTAGAGGCCATAATATGTTTTTGTTTCACTGTATAAATACATGAGTAGAACTAGCTCATAAGGTTGATGTATCTTTATAAGAAACTGTCAAATAGTTTTACAGAGTGGTTATATAATTTTACACTTTCAACAGTCAATAGAGGAGATGTTGGTATGTTATAAATCCTTGCCAACATTTGGAGTTTCTGTGCTTCTAATTATAGCTTTTCTGGTGGGTATGTAGTAGTAGTTCATTATGTTAAAATTTGCATTTTTTCTAACGAGTACTGTCAAGGACTTCCTTATATGTTCATTGGCCATGTACCTATTTTCCTTTTAGAAGTCTGTTAATAATTTTAATTGGGTTATTTGTATTTTTTTATAACATAATGTAAATATATTTATATGCTTTAGATAATGTAAGAATATTATAAATATATAAAGTATATAATACATTTTTATCTATATGTAAATATATTTTAAATCACAGAATATATACTTCAGATAATGTAAGAATATTTTATATATTTATAATATATAATTATATATTTATATAATATAAATAAATAAAGAATGAATACAAATGTATATAATATACTTACATTATCTAAAATATATATTATCATTTATAAGTAAATTATATGTATTTATATATTTATTTATAATCATTTATAGTAATTGTTATTTTGTTATCATAATTTACCGTAATACTCTTCAACATTGCATTGCTAGTGCAATAAGGCAATAATAGAAAAAATAAACAACATAAAGATGACAATGAAAGTGAAACTGTCTTTATTATATGTATTGTATGCATGATATTGCATACCTACGATAAAGACAGATAAATAAAAATATTGTAGGTGCAAACCTTAAGAAACCTAGAAAAAAAAGGTTTTAGGAAGAGTTACTTTAGTAAGTAAATTTATCAAGGTCACTGGATTCAAGACAATACACAAATGCCATTTGTAATTCAATATACTGGCAAAAGATCTGCCATAATAACTTAAAAACAGAACGCTGAAGAATACATTTAGTGACAAGTGTTTAAGCCGGGAAATACAAAGCACTGCAAAGATTGATTTAAGAAAATATAGATGAAGGAGATGTTTTGTTAGTGGATTGTTAATGAATTAAAATACTTGAAATAGTTAAGCTGTAACTCTGCTCAGTTGATTTGTGATTGAAATCAATATTCTAGTTTTTAATAAGTAATTAACAGACTAATTTAAATTTTTTAATGAAAATACAAATAATCTAAAATATTTAAAACAACCTTAAAAATGAACAAGATGAGCAAATGTGATGGGTTAATTCCATTAAAATTTAAAGATTGCTTCACCAAATGGTGCTGAACAACTGTATGTGTATCTGTAAAGAAAACCAGTTGGGTCTTGGATTTTTATTGTTACTTCTTAATCCCTTCTGAGAGTGATTGAAGTTGTTTGTATATCAACATTTAATTAGGAATGTTGGGTTAGGGTATACCATTTTATAATTTGTTGTGTAATTGACTTCCTGTTTTTTAGTTTATCTTTTCCCCCTTTCTTGCTCTATATTTTGAAAGAGTTTATTAGAATTTCCAAAGAAAAAACGCATTTTTTTTAGCATATGCCTAATTTGGTGTCTAGTATTCTCTTTAAGAATTGACTTTTTGGCCGGGCGTGGTGGCTCAACCCTGTAATCCCAGCACTTTGGGAGACCCAGGCGGGAGGATCACGAGGTCAGGAGATTGAGACCATCCTGGCTAACACGGTGAAACCCCGTCTCTACTAAAAATACAAAAATAATTAATCGGGCATGGGGGCGGGCGCCTGTAGTCCCAGCTACTTGGGAGACTGAGGCAGGAGAATGATGTGAACCCGGGAGGCGGAGCTTGCAGTGAGCCGAGATGGTGCCACTGCACTGCAGCCTGGGAGACAGAGTGAAACTCCGTCTCAAAAAAAAAAAAAAAAAAGAAAGAAAGAAAGAAAAAAAATTGACTTTATTCCGTAAGTGAGAATTACAAACCTCACCGTTATAACTTCCTTTTAGAAAACAATTATAAAAATCAACAAGTCAGTTGATTTTGCAGTATAGAAAACTAAAATCTTTTTTTAATAAATAATTTATCTTTTTTTTTTTTTTTTTGGAGTAAACATAGGGACTAGAATAATCTATTTTTTTTAGCCAAACACACGTTGTGATGTGCTAATTTGTAGTTTTTTTTTATTTTTGCTGTTGTGATGGTTACTTTTGTGGGTTAGTTTGGCTCAGATAAGGGAAGCCCAAATACCTGGTCAAACACTTTTTCTGGGCATGTCCCTGAGGATGTTTCTGTAAGACAGGAGCATGTGAATTTGTGCACTGAGTAAAGATCACCCTTACCAATGTGGGCGGCACTCCCGATTCACTGAAGCCCTGAGCAAGAACAAAATGTGGAGGAAGGAAAAATTTACTCCCTTTGCTTGAGCTGGGCCATCCAACCTGTGGAACATCGGTGCTACTGACTCCTGTTCCTTTAAACTCAGAGTAGGACTTACACGGTAGAACACTGCCTTGGTTCTCATACACACGCCAGCTTACTGGAGTTGCCAGCTTTCTGGAGTTTCCAGCTTGCACAGGGCAGATCCTGGAACATCGCAGCTTCTATAATTGTGTAAGGCTGATCACTTATAATACAGTCATGCACTACATAAGGATACTTTGGTCAAGGACAGATTGAGTTCATGGTTTTGGTACCATAAGGTTATAATGAAGCGGAAAATTTTCTATTGCCTGTTGACTTTGTAGCCATCATGACTTCTGAGGACAATACAATACTCATCTGTTTGTTGTGATGCTGGTGAAAGCAAAACCCCTGTACTGCCAGTCAAAAGTAGAACAGGTACAATTATGTACAGTATATAATAATACATGGTGATGGTAATAAACAACTATGTTACTGGTTTATGTATTTACTTTTTATTATTTTAGAGTATACTCTGTTTACTTATTTAAGAAAAAAAAATGGTAACTTTAATACAGTCTCAGGTAGGTCATTTAGGAAGTATTACAGAAAAAGGCATTGTTCTTCTAGGAGATGACAGCTCCATGCTTGTTATTGCTGTTGAAGACCTTCCAGTGGGACAAGATATGGCAATAAAAGACTGATATTGATTATCTGGACCCTGTGTAAGTGGAGGCCAATGTGTGTGTCAGTGTCTTAGTCTTTAATAGAAAAGTAAAACAACCCGAAGTCTTTAAATAGGAAAAGCTTATAGAATAAGAAAGAATTGGCCGGGCGCGGTGGCTCAAGCCTGTAATCCCAGCACTTTGGGAGGCCGAGACGGGCGGATCACGAGGTCAGGAGATCGAGACCATCCTGGCTAACCTGGTGAAACCCCGTCTCTACTAAAAAATACAAAAAACTAGCCAGGCGAGATGGCGGGCGCCTGTAGTCCCAGCTACTCGGGAGGCTGAGGCAGGAGAATGGCGTGAACCCGGGAGGTGGAGCTTGCAGTGAGCTGAGATCTGGCCACTGCACTCCAGCCTGGGCGACAGAGCGAGACTCTGTCTCAAAAAAAAAATAAAAAAAAGAATAAGAAAGAATTTTTTGTACAGTTGTACATTTGTGTTTTTAGTGAATTATTACAGTCAAAAAGCTGAAAAATAAAAAGTTGATTAACAGTTACAGTAAGCTAAGATTAATTCATTATTGAAGAAAGAAAATTTAAAAAATAAACTTAGTATAGGCTAAGTGTACAGTGTTTACAATTCTACATTTGTAGACAGTCATGTCCTAGGCCTTCACATTCACTCACCACTCACTCACTGACTCAGCCAGAACAACTTCCAGTCCTTCAAGCTCCATTCATGGTAAGTGCCCTCTACAAATGTGTCATTTTTTATCTTTTATGTCATATTTTTTACCTTTTCAATGCTTAGCTATGTTTATATACACAACTATTTACCATTGTGTTATAATTGCCTACAGCGTTCAGTATAGTAACATGTTATACAGGTTTGTAGCCTAAAAGTAATAGGCTATGACATATAGCCTAGGTGTGCAGTAGGCTATGCTATCTAGGTTTGTGTAAGTAGACTCAGCGATGTTTGCACAATGATGAAATCACCTAAGGACACATTTCTTAGAATGTATTAGCATTAAGTCACACATGACTGTAAATATCTTTCTATGTATCTCTATCTATCTATCTATGTCTTATTGGCTCTGTTTCTCTGGAGAACCCTGACTGATACAATGATTTTGACAGCTTTTATCAGGCTTAGGTGTGCTTCATAATTAAGTAGCTATCGATTGTTTTCTAAGTTCTATCTCTATGCAGATATATAGATATATATCTTTATATTTCATAGATATTACCCTCATTTATAAAATTATAAACTAAAACTCAGAAAGATTAGGTGATTTCCAAGGTCATGCACCTGGTAAAGACTGATGTCAGAGTTTGCCTCCAGACCATATTATTTCTAAGATATATCTCTACAACAATGTATAGCATTATGTCTTCACAGACATTGCTTTTATGGAGCTTACACTCTCTGTAGCAAAATAATCATTTATAAAACAATTTGATACAAAAAATGAATATTATTAAGTAATTAAAGTAGACAAATGCAATGCTAACTAATGTTCATTTAGGTTTCTTATTTATATTTGAAATTATCAGAAGCCAACACGGAAATATTGAATAATTCTCTGACTTCTTTGGAGAATGAATTTTGGAAACATTCTCCAACTTCAGACACAAATGCATCAAAGGACTGAGTCATTAATTGAAAATAGAATTATTGACTCACTTTTAAACTTTGGATTAAATTTCCAGCATATAAATTTAGTTATTTTTGAGGTTATTAATAGTACAATCACAGATATATCATACAAAAATTTCTTCAACATATTTCATCACTTTTTTTATATAACTTAGACTTGTTCTGTCTAAAAAATATTACTTTACATTTTCTTTTTTATTTTCTGTAGTAGCTCTTAACCAATATTCACTGGTTCTATAGTTTATTATTCTAATTGAGAAAATGTGAAATGATGTACCTCAGCCACCTAAGTTGTAAAACTACCACATCATTTACCTTGGGAAATGGTTCTAGGACTTTCCATTCTCATATTTAGACAAAGCTTATATAACTGGGGTGAGTTTGTGGAAAAATATGTGAAATGAACAAGTAGATGAGACGTTCCTTTCCTTTAAACCATTGCACACGCATTTCTTATTGAGAAACGTAAATTATCTCTCTGTGAAGTATATTTGAGGGAAGGGCATTCAGCAGTGAGTGGAAAATGCAGTTCTCTGGCAGTAGCTATATGAGCCACTTTTAACTTATTGGGGGAGGGAGGAGTACATAATGTGATTTTCTTGCTATGAATTATGTTCTCCATTTTAAATTCACAGAGGAATTTTATGAAGCAGACAGATTTACCAGTGCCTATCTACATTCAGGAAACATTTGAATTCTGTTAAGTAATTTGCTTAAAAATATTGATTGGTTGATTGATGGTTGATGAATGACATACTGTCTGTGTGCTAGGCCTGAGGTCTACATTTCTGAATGTCTATTTAAGTGAAGAAAATATCTTTTCTTTTTATTTCTGAAGATTTTTTTCTTGTAAGCAGAAAGAATGACCTATATTTGTTCAGACCTGGAGAAGAAGTGAAACAGTTTTCCAAGGTAGACGTAAGTAAAAGGGAATTTTTAAACTACTTCCTAGATTTAGTGTATGCAGTGGAAGCTGTGAAAATACATGTAGATCTTGAATTAGAATGATATTCTCTAAAAGGCCCCCATTCTCATTCACAGGTTAAAAAAAAAAAAAAAAGCAGACACCAACAAGTATAAATTAATTGGTACTTAATAGAGATATAATATTTATGTGCTTAATATAAAATTATTTTCATATATTATACATCTTTAATTAATAATTTAAAATATAATTGTGAAGAAAAAGTCCTCATCTTAATTTTGTTATTCAGCAACATTTATATTTTAGTGTATAAGTAACACATTTAGCAAGGCATTGTCCTGAGTGACTGAAAATATTGACACATTTAAAACCCATAACAGCTCTGAGAGAGATATTCCTATTATCCCTACTTTCAACTGAGAAAATTAGGAAACCCTGGTAAGGAACTTTCCAAAGGTCTTACAACTTGGAAGAAGTCTACTTGGAATTTGAATTTAAGAAGCTGTACTCGAGTCCATTTTCTGTTATGTTTGGTTTGGTATAATGCATTCCCATGCACCTTTCACCCAGTTTCAACAATTACAAATATTTGTCCCATTTTTTTCCAACTACATCCTCCACCATATACTTGCTTCATATGTTTGTGTTTGTATGTGTCTACGTGTGTCTGTGTGTGTGCGCATGCAGTAGTAGTAGTAGATTAAAGCAAATCTCAGAAATATCCTTTCAATATTAACACTAGTATTATTTCTAACAGATAAACTTTTTTATATACACAGCCTTAATTTGGTAACCACAATCAGCATAATAATAATTGCTTAATATTATTTAATATATAGTTGATATTCTAATGTCACTGTTTCAAAAATACATTTTAATTGTTGGTTTGTGTTAATTAAGATCAGTCAAGAGTCATACATTGCATTTGGTTGATGTGTCTATATTTTTTTCTCTAGGGCATCCAATTTTCTTCTTTGTTTTTTCAGGTGACATATTTATTGAATACATGGGCTAACTTGTCCTGTAGAATGTCCCAATCTCATATTTGATAAGATGTGCCAAATACAGTGGGTTGTATTACCGGATATTAAAATTAAGTTTAGGAAACCCTAGTTGCTCATAATGGACAGTAATTATAATAACCCATTGCTTTGGAGGAAGACATTATTTTCGCTATAAGAGACACAAAGTGTTTCTCTACTTTACTCTTGAGGGAGATACTCTATCTTCCAAGGTTGTCTTTTATATAAATATCATTGAAAACATAGTCTGGAACAAAAGAACCATCACTGTCTCATTCACAATACATGCAGAAAAATGAAAGACCTGTGCAGAATTGTCTCTTCACAATATCCACCCTTCATTTTCGCAATGTCTTGAATTCTGGCGAATTTTGCCACAGTGCCACTTCATCAGCAACTCCAATTAATCTGATGTGCAGAAACTAGGCCAAATCTGTTCAGTTATCTCATACAACATTTAATTAAGGCCATTCTAAATAAGATTCCAAGCATCCTAAAGAGTACAACCTTAAGTATTGACCACAAATATGTCATCTAAGTTACCAGACACAGCTAAACAACAACAAACGCGTTTTAACTTAGAAAGCCTGGTGTCATTCTCTATGTTTTAGTATTGACATTTCCACATCACTGGAGACATTAATCCAAGCACAGCAAGATGATTTAGTAATTGCACTGACTCTACCTTGGACTATGAGAAGCAAGTCTCAGGCAATCATCCATAACAACCATGACCAGTGAGTTCAGGCCTCCCAGGGCCAATTCAGTATAATTGATCACTTTGGTTAAAGTCAGTGATAAATTTTGTACTATGGTTTCTAATCTATTGACTCATGTTGCAGAGGTAACTGTCTTCAAGGAAGACATAAATAATGAGCAAATTTTCCTTTTAGGAAGTGTCTCTGAGTAATCTAGGGAGTCTCATTTTGAAAAAAGATAGTCACAGTCATCCAGTTTAGCATTTTATAAAACATTCGAAGCTATCTAACATCTACCCCTGTGATGTAAATGACTATATTTTTGGGAGGGGACGAATTGGTTCATTTTTTCCAGACAAAAAGCACAATTCCAGAGACATGTATGATTTCCCAGGATAGAAATTCTTGGCCAAAATTTTGGGATCTCAGAAGTGCAATTAGTGTCCATTGGGAGGGGGCAGAGATTGACAGTGCTTCCAATGTAGTCTCCCAGAAAACTAATATGCTTTCTAGGTTTGGTTTTAATAATTGATCAAATTCACTTTTGAAGGGCATGTACGAGTCACCAGCAGGATGGCATCTGTCTGTCTCAAAGAATGACTGACTCTAAGGAGGTGGGTGGGAAAGGTGTCCGAAGATATTGACAGGTGTTTAGAGTGGAAGGTGAAGGAGCTAGGGTCATCTCCTCTGTTTTAATAGTTTACCAGTAAAATAAAGATAATTGCAATAACATTTTGATTGGAGCTGTCTGTCAAAGTCTGGTAGATCTGACAGCCAGATAAATTAAAACTGCTTGCAATAGTTTGGGAGAGCCTATGAAGAGGGGGTTCCTTTATGAGGATGAAGGTGATTGTAAAAGACAAGTGTACTTAACATTTCTCCCTCACCTTTACTCTTAGTGTTTAAATTATTGCCTTCCCAGGTGATGAGGGTGTTGTTTCTTCTATTTCAAAACAGGTATGTCCCTTTGTAGTAGTTACAATTTCCCCTGTTTTCCAATCATACCTTGCAAACAAGCAGAACTTTCTACAAAAGGATCAGGAGATTTTGAAAATAATTGAAATTATTTGAACTGAAATTGAAAGGAGAAAACAATTATAAACATATAACATAGCATCTCAGAGTTTTGGGAAAATAACACACCAGGAACATATGCATGATTGGTATTTCAGAAAGAGAAAAGAGAAAGGATAGAATATACACTAAAGAAATTATAGCCAACACATTTACAGATTTAATGACTGGCATCAACCACAGAAACAAGAATCTCATGGAAAAAAACAGGAAAAATAGGAAAATAAACAGAAACAAAAGTATCTAGAAATACATTTTGAATTGCTAAAATGTAGACACGAATAGCAAAATTAGACACCGCTAGAGTACCTGCGTAGAAACAACAAAAATCATTAAAGACCTTTTTCGGAAGTCATTTAGGTGAGAAGACAATAAAATTACATCATAAAGTGCTGTTAAGGGAAATAAATCTTCAATCTGTAATTCTATAACCAGGTAAACTAGTATTTTTAAAAATGATAAAGGGTGACATCAGCAAACAGAGCATAGAAGAGATTGCTGGAATTTGTTTCCACCATAAAAATGTCAGTAAACTGGCAAAATAAATAAATAAATAAATAAATAAATAAATAAAATTCTTTTTTTTTTTTCAAAAATCTGGATATAAAGCAAAATATTGGAACAACTCGGAATATTTATTTAAAACAATGACAACAACAATGATTTAAGTAAGAACAGTGAACAGTTTTATGGGGGTTTAAACTTTGCAGCTACATGTTTGCCCAAAATCAAATAGTCCACACTCCTGGTAAAAACTAGCAGCCTGGCAGCCACTACAGAAATGACTACCATTTAAAACTCCTTGAAAGTCTCATTTCCAAAGAATTCTCACTACTTAACCTGTCCTGTGTTTTCATAGAAGACCCCCACTTGCAGAGAGTGCGTTTATCTGACCTGCCTCAGAGCTCACTCAGGACAAACAGCCTTTTCCCAGAGCGTTTGTGAAAATTATCAGCAGCAAATGTTTAACACGGTAGCTACCTGTGATTCTGATTACCTGGTGGAAAACGAGTGGTGAAAACCTGCAAGAAAGAGCTAGTGAACAAGATGTCCACAGAGAGCTTTGAAAAGCTGTGGTATGTTCCTATGAATCTAGAACCCTCTATGACATTGTGCATGCCTAGGGTTTGCGTATGTCCTGTAAAGACCTGATAATGTCCAAAGCTTGTAGCTGTGGCTTAGCTTAATATGCTGCACAAGCAAAAAGTGAAGGATAATACAGAGTTGTAAACTGCTTGTCTGTACAGTGAGGGCATACCTCAGAACACATTCAAGTCATCTCAGCAAAAGTCAGAAGATATCTAGCTTGAAGCATTTAAGGAAATCTCTGTATAATCATTAGCTGGTCACTAAACCCACCAAGCAGAGACTTCAATGGACACACATGACAAGGGAAAGAGACTTTACAAAATTAGTTTAGAAAAGTGACTCAGCAAACACACAACTGCTATTACAATAAACAGTAACCACTACAAACGCTGGGGAGAGAGTAGAAGCTGATTTCCACAGCCGTCAAGTTACATAATTTAAAACATCCAGTTTTCAATAACGAAATATTAGGAGGTATACAAATAGTATAACCGATACATGAGAACAAGAGTAGACAATATAAACAATTAATGAGGAAGGTGACACTGGACTTAAGAGACAAAGACTTTGTATCAGCTATTTTAAATGTATTTGAAAAACTAAAAACAACTATGCAGGAAAGAGTGAAAACAATGTCTCACAAAATAGTGAATATCTACAAAGAGACAGAAGTAATTTTTTAAAAGACCCAAATAGAATGTCTGAAGTTGAATATTACAATAACTGAAATAAAAACTAACTAGAGGGGCTCAAGAGCAGAATTAAGCAGACAGAGAGTCAGCAAACTTGACTATAGGACTATGGAAATTATCTACTCTAAGGAACAAACAGGAAAATGAATAAAAGAGAAGGAGCATGTCCTCAGGATACACCACATATCAGGCCATAAAACGAGACTCCAAAAATTTAAAAAGGCTCATCACCCTTTTCATCGTTATCATTATGGTTTAAGAAAGTTTGTTCTCCAACCGCAATGGAAGGAAGTTAGACATCAATAACAGAAGGAAATTTAAGAATTTCACAGACACACAGAAATTTAAAAACACACCGTTATGTAGTGAGTCATTCTCTGGATGATTTATGTAACAAACTTATACCTGCTGAATAACTGAATGTTATTCTTTTTCATTGTTTTCTTTTAGATTCATCAATGTACAAAACATGGTAAATTTGCTAATATCATCAGTGGTTACCTTAAATATTTTGATATAATTATTTTAGATATAATTAATTAATTAATGTGGACTTTGTTAGGAAATTTGATTGCTTATTAAAATCTATACATCCATGTTGAATATTTGATCAGCTTAGAAATAATGCTGTCAATATCAATATTCATAGCCAGTTTTTAATGTTGTATTCAAAGTTTACCACTGTCATAGGAAATTAGATCCATTTATACTTATGCCATGGAAAGAAACTAAAACATGTAATTGTTCTTATTTAGACAGCACCCAATACAATGATTTGAAGTTGGCGGACATTTGCAGCATAGGAACAGGACACCACCAGCTCTATTAAAAATTTATTTTGACTATGCTGTTTCACAGTACAAGAAATGCCATGAGTAGTAGCTTCAAAATTTCTATTTTAGAGGGAATTGGTGATGGGATAAAATGAGAAGACGTTAGTTATAGGGTACAAACTTCAATTATAAGATGAATAAATTCCAGAAACCTAATCCACAGTATGACAGCTATAGCTAATAATAAGTAAAAATATTGTAAACTCGAAATTTGCCAAGAGAATAAAGCTTGTATTTTCACCATAGAAAAGTAACTCTGTAAAGTGACAAATATGTTAATTAACTTGATTGTGGTAATCATTTAATAATAATATGTATATCAAAACATCATGTTTTAAATCTTAAATATATACAATTTTTGTTTGACAATTACACCTCAAGAAAGCTGGAGGGGAAAGCAGGCAATTAGGAGACCCAGTCTAATTGGAAGGGTGTTTTTAAAGATATGTTTATAGAGCAAATATACTGTTTGTCTTTCTAGTTGTTATTTACATGGAATGGCCTAGTGGGGCAGATAGAGATGGAAAATGAAGAACCCTCAAACATCATTATAGCTGTCACTTAATAGTACTCTGTAGCAATAGTCTTGTGGAAACAGAATTGATCTTCTTAGACTTATGGATGCTTTTTGGAAGTTGATTTGCAATGCAGAGAACTGTTTTTATGAACTCATCTACTGTGCTGGGATACACCAAGCTAAGTAGATATAGTTTTATTCAGATACTGAAAATTGCATTTCGATGTGTTAAGATTTGTGCTCTGAGCTCTCCAGTATTAATGGAGGCAGCAAACATGCCTGTAAAAAATTCCTATGTTGTAGAAAATAAAAAAATGAACTATCCTAGAACAGAGCCATTTGAACTGGTATTCTCCCTTATAATATGTTCTAGCAACTAAAAGTCAGTCATTTTGCTTCTCCAAAGTGGGAAACAAGCAAGTAATTTTGGGGAGGAAAAAACTGAGGGAAAACAGTTTTAGAAAAGCTGCACCTGTTTACCTTAGCTTAGCTGTAGGTAATTCCACAAAATAAATGCATTCAGCATTGTGAATAAACTGTGAAGTGAATTTTTAAAAAAATATTCCCTTTAATTATAACTGGCACTTGTGAGTTTAATACTGGAGGCAGCTGAAAAGTGATATAAGTGTTAGTGAGCTATAGCAATGTGGGCCTCCGATATAAGTGACTGGTTATGGTTTAATAATCCTAAAAAGGACACGTACGTAAACCAAATGTTTAATTTGACATATTGAACATCAAAGGTACTTTTTTCCCTCCTTCTCACAGTAAAACTACTTTTAACACAGTCTGGAAGTTGGTTTACAGACTTTTCTTATAGCCAAAGACATGAGAACAGAAATTCCGGCCATGTGGCTGCCTAAAGCTGTAGCCCTTGGCCTGCCATAGATGATTAAAAAGGTTCTATATAGAAAGAGTCAAGACTTTTTTTTGTCTGTGTTTCTAAGCAAGTGTGATTTGGAACAGTTTAAACAGGGAGAGACCTGTATTCTTGGAAACCTTGACTCTTTTTTACTTTCTTGTTATTTCCAGCTGGATGAAACCTCTGTTTTTTTGCAAATCAGGTGCCTGTCTAGAAGAAAGCCAAATTTTTAGGAATTAGATGAAAATAACACTTGCTATTTTATATTTTCAAATGTAAAATTGCCACTGAAAGGCAAGGGCAACTTGGGTTAAAAAAAATATGTAAGTTGGCTTGAAATTGCAGGGAGAAGTTAAAAGAATAGATATGTTGTAAATCATATGGCAAAAGTGTCACATCCTACCCAAAGTCACACATGTTTTCCTTAATAGAGAAGTCACTCTTTTCATTCAAAGAGTATTTCCCTGTAGCTAGTCACATCCATTTGGTTCAGTGTTCAACAGCTTGCCAAAGCAAGAGTCTTTGTAGGTTTAAGTATATTCATATGTTTATAAAAATGACACACTGATTAGCAACTAGAGATCCAAGAAAGTTTGCATTATAGCCACTCCCCGCCACGATAAAAAACTTACAAATAATGAATAGCAGTTGAAGTGTTTTTCTTTTATTTGTTTTAAAGTCTAAATTTATTGATCATGGGTTTATACTTAAACCCTTACATAGTACAGGAGGACATGGAGTCAAACATCCCCATTCTTGATCCATTTTCTGTTTGAACTTGAGCAAATTATTGAATCTCTGTCTCATTTTCTTAAACTTTAAAATTTAGAAATAATAATACACAATTTATGAGGTTATTTAGGATTAAATAAAATATATATCTGAAGTTTTAGGACAAAGCTTGGTATGCAGAACCACACCTGATATTCAGTAGGCACTCAACAAAGGCACTCAATAAAGGTTATTTATTGTTACTACCATCACAATTTATCCTCATGACAAACCTATGAATAGGCAATCTTACTGGCAATTTAAACATGAAAAAATTGAGAATTGGCAATGCCATGCTATTTTCTTAACTGCATTCAGGTATTCTAAATGGTAGAGCAAGGTAAACTGGATCTCAAGATAGGTATCTCCAAGCAAAAACCTAACAAATCTGCACTTCTCTCCAACTTGTCATATTATATTCAACACAAATATATTGAGAATGAGGTATGTGTCAGGTCCTGTGCTTAGATCCAGGCATGTAACAAGATCAAATTTTTCACAGACACTCTCATGTTAAAATCAATCATTTATATGTTAAAGCCCTAACTAGAAAAGTGAAGTAAATGTTAAAGTGTCACCTCAGTGTGGCAGTATGGAGTGTTGTCTGAGGACCTGGAAGATAAACACAAAATACTCACCATCCTCAATCAGGCTGGCATAAGTAGAATCTATTTCTTTAGCCATACACATTTTTTTTTCTTAATTGAAATTCCTAAAAGCAGAGTCCAGTCTAGTAACTTACCTGTATTAAGTGTTTTTTGTTCGTTTGTTCTTGTTCTTTTAAGTAACTAGAAACCTTTTATACTCAGAACCTACAGTTTTGGATATCCATGTAAAATTTGCTATTTCTGATATGGTTTGGCTGTGTCCCCACCCAAATCTCATTGTGAACTGTACTTCCCATAATACCCACATGTGTGGGAGGGACCCCATGGGAGGTAACTGAATCATGGAGCCAGTTATTCTCATGCTGCTGTTCTCGTGATAGTGAGCTCTCACGAGATCTGACAGTTTTATAAGGGGCTTTTCCCCTTTTTGCTCAGCACTTCCTGATGCATCATGTGAAGAAGACCGTGTTGGCTTCCCCTTCCAATATGATTGTAAAGTTTCCTAAGGCCTCCCCAGCCATGCTGAACTGTGAGTCAATTAACCTTCTTTCCTTTATGAATTACCTAGTCTCAAGTATGTCTTTATTAGCAGTGTGAATACAGTAAATTCGGTAGTAGGTTTCTGCTGTAAAGATACCCCAAACTGTGGAAGCAACTTTGGAACTGGGTAACAGGCAGAGGTTGGAACAGTTTGAAGGATTCAGAAAAAGACAGAAAAATGTAGGAAAATTTGGAACTTCCTAGAGACTTGTCAAATGGGTTTGACCAAAATACTGATAATGATATAGACAATTAAGTCCAGGCTGAAGTGGTTTCAGATGGAGATGAGGAACTTGTTGGGAACTGGAGTAAAGGTCACTCTTCCTATGCAAAAAGACTGGTAGCATTTTTCCCCTGCCCTAGAGATCTGTAGAACTTTGAGCTTGAGAGAGATAATTTAGGGTATCTGGCAGAAGAAATATCTAAGCAGCAAAGCATCCAAGAAAAAACAGAGCATAAAAGTTTGGAAAATTTGCAGCCTGACAATACAATAGAAAAGAAAAACTCATTTTCTGAGGAGAAATTCAAGCTGGCTGCATAAATTTGCATAAGTAACAAGAAGTCAACGTTAATCACCAAGACAATGGGGAAAATGTCTCCAGGGCATGTCACATACCTTCACAGCAGCCCCTTCCATTACAAGCCTGGAGGCCTGAAAGGGAAAAATGGTTTCCTGGGCCATATCCAAAGGTCCCCTATTGTATGCAGTCTCAGGGCATGGTGCCTTGAGTCCCAGTTGCTTTAGCTCTAGCTGTGTCTCAAAGGGGCCAACATACAGCTCAGGCTTCACAGGGTACAAGATCCAAACCTTGGCAGCTTACATGTGGTGTTGGCCCTGTAGGTTCACAGAAGTCAACAACTGAGGTTTGGAAACCTCCACCTAGATTTCAGAGGATCGATGAAAATACCTGGATGTCTAAGCAGAAGTTTGCAGCAGGAGTGGAACCCTCATAGAGAACTTCTGCTAAGACAGTGCGGAGGGGAAATATGGGGTTGGAGACCCCACACAATATCCCCACTATGGCACTGCATACTGTGAGAAAAGGGCCACTGTCCTGGAGACTCCAGAATGGTAGATTCACCAACAGCTTGCACTGTGCACCTGGAAAAGCCACAGGCACTCAAAGCTAGCCCATTAAAGGGAGGGGAGTTTTATGTTGCAAAACCACAGGGGCAGAACTGCCCAAGGCTGTATAAGCCCACCTCTTTCATCAGTGTGCCTTGGATGTGATACATGGAGTCAAAGGAGATCACTTTGGAATTTTAAAGTTTAATGACTGCCCTGTTGGATTTCAGACATACATGGGGTCTTTAGCCCCTTTGTTTGGCCAATTTCTCCCATTTGGAATGAATGTATTTACTGAATGCCTGTTCCCCCATTGTATCTAGGAAGTCACTAATTGGCTTTTGATTTTTTAGGCTCATAGGCAGAAGGGTCTTGCCTTGTCTCAGGTGAGACTTTGGACTTGAACTTTTTGGTTAATACTGGAATGAGTTGAAACTTTAGGTGACTGTTGGGAAGGCAAGAATGTATTCTGAAGTGTAAGGACATGATAACTGGAGAGGCCAGGGACACAATAATATGGTTTGGCTGTGTCCCACCCAAATCTCATCTTGAATTGTAATTTCCACAATCCCCACATGTTGTGGGAGGGACTTGGTGGGAGGTAATTGAATCATGGGGGGCAGTTACCTCCATGCTGCTGTTCTCATAATAGTGAGTGAGTTCTCACAAGACCTGATGGTTTTAAAGCAACTTTCCCCCCTTTTGTTTAGCAGTCCTTATTGCTGCAGCCATGTGAAGAAGTATGTGTTTGCTTCTCCACCACCATGGTTGTACATTTTCTGAAACCTCTGCAGCCATGCTGAACTGTGAGTCAGTTAAACCTCTTTCCTTTATAAATTATCCAGTCTTGGGTATTTCTTTGTTAGCAGCATGAGAACAGACTATTACAATTTTCTTCTAAATAACTGATTGAATATCAAGTCATTATGATATTTGTATTACTGAAAACTTTCAGATATATTTAAGGAAACGTATTCAACTGTATCTTAAATCCAGTTATTTACAATAGGAATAATCAAGGTGTTATACAGAGTTTGGTTTTCTTATTTTAATTGCTTTAAGATTTGGAAGAAAAAATATTGAGATAAAAAATGTCTATTAATTACTTTTTTCAGATAAAATTAGGAATTTTCCCCCATTACTTAACAGTAAACACCAGTATAATTTATAGGTTCTGTTACATAACTACATTTTACTTTAACAGTATTATAACCTAATTAATTATATCTTCATGTAAACTTCTTCAAAAATCACAAAAATTGAACTTTATAGTCATTTGGGAAAGAATATTCTATTTTATTTTTTCTGAAAATATTAACAGCTCTAATGGCTAATATTTATACACTTTTACCTATGATCCCTTATTTAACTGTTTAGCAAATCTGAACTCAAGTATTTCAAGTCTAAACCCTACAGCCGATTGATTACATCTAGCAATTCTGCTTCTGATACTGACAAAAAAAGTCTTACAGGCAGGAATGATGTGATGATTTTGCTCAGAATAGCTCTCTCAGCATTTCTCCCACCTGAATCTGAGCCATTGTGTGATCAGCTATTGAGGCTATCAGGGATCCTGGCACTTGGCATTTTTCTACCTCTTTCCATTTTATACACGTTGCATTTTCTGCCCGCAATATAGTAACGAGTAATTATAAATTAAAAGCAGCATGTATTTCTTCATTTTTCATAAGCAGTGCAGTATTTTTAAATAACTTCAAGTGATCTTATTACACTCTGATGATTTTTAGTGAAAGATACTTTGTTTTCAACATATTTAACACTACAGTATACAAAACACAAGATGGAGTGTGACTACTGCAAAGAGTTGGCCTTTGGTTTCAAACAGCAGTGAGTGCTCACAAAAGCACTATCCATAATTCATGGTTTCTCTTTGTTTAATTTTTTAAATCTTTTACTTATTTATTATCTAACAAAGTTTGTATCAATAGCCTACAGGATGATTTTCAATGAGATTTCTTAGGCAAGAATGAAGTAAATGCAAAACAGAAGTTATTTTTCTTTACACCTCAGGAAAAATGTTTATTCAACTTGATGAATCAAAGTGTATCTGTAAATCCTCAAAATTAAAATGGCCTTGGAAATTTTATAAATTAGAGAAGAGTATTACAAATTTAGAAAAGTTCAGAGTATAATGGAGACCAATTTAGTAAATATTTAAGTAGTATTATTTTGGTAATTGTTAGACATTTGAGTTTTCGATGTTTGGTGTTTCAGGTTGAAGGCGACGTTTAAATAATTTCCAAAATTCTAATTTATTAAATCAAAGAATAAGCAATATTAAGATAGGAAATTACAGTCACAATTTATATTCAATTCATACTCATTATATTGCTTATTCTAAATGTGCTATGTTTTATTGTCATCATATTAGTGTAAAAGATATGACATACATAAATAAAATAATTTTATAATATACATTTGCATATATTAACCACTTTGATTAAAAATTTTTAATATTGTATAACATGGTGACTATAGCTAATACATTGTATTATTGAAAATCACTGATAGTAGATATTTAGTACTTTCACAGAAAATATATAAGTATGTGAAGTAATGCATATGCTAACTAGCTTGATTACATTATTTCACAAAGTATACATATTTCAAAGAATGTTATACCAAAAAAATTAAGTTTACCATCATTGCTTTATTTTTTTATTTTTATTTTTATTTATTTATTTTTTCGAGATGAAGTCTCATTCTGTCACCCAGGTTGGAGTGCACTGTTACAATCTCGCCTCACTGAGTGCTGGGATTACAGGCCTGAGCCACTGCGCCTAGCCCATTGCTTTATTTTTATTAATATTTAAATTATTTTTTCAGAAACTTTCAATGGTTATAAATATTATATTTTACCTATGTATAAATCAGTATACGTTTCTTAAACAAGACATACTTATAAAAATGCAGTACTAGGCCAGGCGCGGTGGCTCACGCCTGTAATCCCAGCACTTTGGAAAGCCAAGGCTGGTCGATCACTTGGGGTCAGGAGTTCAAGACCAGCCTGGCCAATGTGGTGAAACCCCTTCTCCACTGAAAATACAAAAATTAGACAGACGTGGTGACGGGTGCCTATAATCCCAGCTACTCGAGAGCCTGAGGCAGGAGAATTGCTTGAACCCGGGAGGCGGAGGTTACAGTGAGCCAAGATCACACCACTGTACTCCAGCTTGGGCGACAGAGTGAGACTCTGTCAAAAAAAAAAAAAAAAAAGCACAGTACTAATATCTTACCTAAAAAGTATTTTCATAATATCTAATATTCAGTTCATATTAAAAATTCTCCAAATGTCTGCCAATACACTTTTAAAGCTATTTTATTTTCAACCATGTTTCCAAAATTTTTATAGATTGCATTTTGTTGTGTCCTTTTAGTCTTTGTAAAATCAATATTATATGCCTTTTTTTATTCTTTCCAAAAATGCATTTTTAAATATAGTAAATCTGTTTTTGTTAGAATTTCCTACAAACTGGGTTTGCCTAATTTTTTCCTCCTGCTTTCATTTAAGCTTTTCCTCAAACCCTGTATTACCTCTAAATGAGAAATTAGACCTAAATGTCTGGTAAGATTCAGGTTAAATATTTTTCAGAAAATATGACACAGGCAAGGCTATATATTTCGAATTGCTTTCCGTCAGTTGGCATCCAATATCAGGTTTTCCCAAAATAAATGAGGCTAACTTTTATCTCTTTTGTTTTCAGATGTTTACAGACCACAGCTCTCTATTATAGAGATATGTTTTCTTCGTTTTGTAATTAGCAAGAAATATGTGAGATAATACTTTTGGCACCAGGCAAATATTGGATGCCCAATAATCTTTCACTCATTATTTTTATTTTTTTCCCCTACAATAATGATTATGTACTGACTCAACAACTTAATAACAAATGATTTTCTAATTACATCATTCTTTCTATAATTTTAGTTGACCCTCTCTAAAAAAGGAGCTTTTGATTACTAACAAGACGTACACTATAGTATTTCCTTAAATTTTATCATTTATGCTTAATTTGGCCTCTTTAATGAGTTCAAGATAGAAACTCGTTAGAGTTGGGGTAGTATTGGTGGCAAATGAGTTATTTTTATACTTACCCCTATCTTTTTAAAATGTCAACATGGACCTACACATATCCATTAATTGAATATTTTAAAATTTATTTCAGTCATTTTTTCATTTTGATGCCCAAATTGTGGAAACTTACTTGGTAAAGCAAAAGAATATTACATGAAAATAAAAAATACACCTGAAAAAAAAGTACGACTATTTTGGTTTGTACTTCAGAATATGTAATTTACTTACCAGATACCATCTTGTTCATAAAAATATTTGTATCATTATTACTTGTGTTGCCTTGTAATACATAAACTAATCTCATCAAAGTAGATGCTATTGAAAAATTCAAGGGACACAATCATTTAGCTAGAAATTAAATCAGAAGACATTGTTTGACTTACTCTACAGCATTGCAATAGCTATCATTATAATCTCCATCCAATGCTTAGTATATTACAACTCAGAAATTGACTTCCTCGCATACTTAAATATATGTATTTATGCTACTAAATATTTTTCTAATCTTTGCTATGCCAATGTCAGTTAAACACAGAAGAGCACCATCGAGTTTGCATTTAATTGCTTTGCATTTTATTGCATGTACTATTTTATGGATCTAAGCAGTAATATGTATTAGAAAGGCTACAAATTAAACACTTCTCCACATAAATCTTGTGGAGTTTAAAATGGTTTAAAAAATTTATTTTTTTCCTGCATTCTAACCTATGGAACTCAACAAAGGCAGAAAATGCTTCCATTAAAAAATAGAAATAAACATAAACATTTTATAATTATTTTTAAATCTGCAAAAATTATAAATACAATGCAAATTATCAAGTAACGTATTACTATGATAACATCCAAAAGAAGCACTAACTCAGTGTTTTTAGAAGTGAGCCATCTTGCATAGCTCTGTTCTATCTTGGCACATGGCAAGATCTAGCCTGGTAAGTTTTATGGAACAGAAAGTCGAGGAAGGAAACTGTGAGGACAATAGGGGTATCATATGATGGGAGAAAATTAAGCCTGACATTCAGAATATAATAATCAGCACCTAAGGTAATAGAACCCAGGTAGCAGTCACTGTTGTAAATAGGTATTGTGGAATTTAACAACTAACTAGCAAGAAATGAGTAGGTTGTACTAATAGGGATTATAAAACCTGCATACATTTAGAAATTCATGCAGCTAGGCAGAAAGTCAGTTGACATTATGGAAATCTGCTTTATGTAAATGGGCAGAAGCCACGAGGATGAATTCAATATGACTCTAATTTACCAAGAGAATGTCACAAACTTTAATAGACTCTTTCACTTACATGGACAAAGGTACTGGCAAGCTACCAAAATATTAAATGTCAGACATAGGAAACAGAAATAAAATAGTAAATACAATTAGATTATAAGGCAGACCCTAGATTTGGGAAACAGGATGAACATCCTCTAATTTTAAATTCAAAACCAACAACAACAACAACAAAAACATCAAAGCTAGTCTAAATGCAAGGAATGACTTGATAGGCAGTCTGAACACTGAGATGAAATTCCTTAATTACGTGCAGACCAAGAGTGATGGGGCCTAAAGTGAGACAATCCAATGATGTGAACTTAGAGGGAAAACATATATAATCCCAGGGACAGAGCTTGATGGACTAAGGACAAAAATGGATTTCAGATGCTTTAAATTTAAAACTAACATTAGTTATAATTTTAAAGTTATACAATAGGAAAAAAATTAAATAATTTGAGAAGATCCTATTTCTAAAATATACATTAAATTATAGACATACTTAGATAATTGCAATTTTTTATTTTCAAAGTAATGTTCAAATACCTGTTTTAGTCTCATATGACTGAAATAGTTAATGTTTAAATATTTACACAGTTTATTGAATGAAGTGTATTATAATGCAGTGTAGCACTCACTCTAGCCATACAAACACTTGCTTCATCCCTTTTTCTTACTAAAATGTGCCACTTTTTCCCTGAGATGCATTCTAAAACAGGTAGCTATTGAATTTTCATTGTTTTTGTTAGCATTTTAGTTCCATGTCTTTTTAAGGGGAAATAATGGCCCAGCTAATCACTCTGGATCAGGTTCATACTTAAATCTAGATAATTGGACACTTTTTTCCATGTAACATTTCAATATTTGAAAGAATTTCTTTTAAAGCATAAAAACAAAACAAAACAAAAAACAGGAATTTTCTTTTAAACTTGAGTAAAACAGGCATTATTATTTAGTGTGGTACATTTAACACATGATAATGTATATGAGATTTACACCATCATTTTAATAGCACATTGTTTTAATTAGTTTCAATCCTATTAATTGAATAAATGTTGTGGTAGATTGGTGACAGTTTATTTTTCCTGATTATACTTCTAGTAATATTTTATGGACCGCATAGAATACAGTTTCATCTCCGTAATAACAGATCTCAAGGCAAGAAATATTTCATAAATGTGCTGAAACTATTACCTTTGCTAGCCTTTTAGAGCCAAAATTCTGAGTTTGTTTTAAAGTTTTTCTAAACTTTTCCATGTGATAGGAAAGTAAATAATGATAATTTTCTGCATACTCAATGACAATTAAAAAAATTAAAAACACAGATGTTAAATTTAGGGAGCAATGTATCTATCAAGATTTAGAGTACAGTTGGCTCTCTGCATCTCAGGTTCCATATCTACAGATTCAACCAGCTGTGGATAAAAGTATAATTGAGAAAAAATTAACAATACAACAGTAAAAGTAATATGAATAAAAACACACGGCATAACAACTTTTTACATAACATTTTCATTGTTTTAGGTATTGCTAAGTAATCTAGAGATGATTTAAATCATATAGGAAGATGAGCATAGTTAGTGTACAAATATCATGCCATTTTATGTAAGCAATTTCAATATCCTCTGATTTCGGTATCTGCAGGCATGTTGAAACCAGTCCCTCTTACATGCACAGGGATGACTGTAATGAAATGCATCTCATTTTATAGTTTACTTTAGTATTTTATACCATGTTTTAGTTCAGTATTTGGAAATATGTTGGAGCCTTTTAAGTGAATCTGCTTTAACAAATAGTACCAGTTTTCCCTTCATCAAACTTTGTCTTCTTGCTGATGGCTAATCTTGTGTTTCTCATACTAGCTCTGCTTCTCAAATACCTAGTTTTAGATTAATAAAATGATTCTCTTTGAAAATTCAAAATCATGTAATAAGAATTACATTAATGCCCTTTTTCTAGATTATGAACTCACTATATTACTTATTGATGTTTGCTTATCTCTCTCATCCCTTTTCTGTATTGTAATTGTGTGATCTCAACTTTTGCACACATCTGTCTTAAACATTTATTTTATTTTTGTTTAAGACTGAGTAGTCAAATTGTGTAGTGGGAACATAATTTCCATTGGAGATATGCATGGCATAAGTCTTAAAATTATTGGATAACTAATATTAATGAAGTCCATTTTTTTAGTTATCATTTTGTGCCAGAAAAGAATAATTATATCTTTGAAAACAATGGTCTTTTAGCTCTCTACGTTCAGGCTCAACTACGTATGTAGGCCATGGTCAAACTATGTGCAAGTTTTTAAAATATCAAACAAATTTGCTGTAAGTTTTAATGAGAGAGTAATTGCATGCTTTCATTTTCTACTAGATAATTATGTCATATAGAACATCTTATGTTCACCATCTGCTCTCTTATCATAAAAAATTCTTCTTTTGACCTACAACTTCATATAATTATTTATGTCCTATTTGTAGGAAAAAATGTCTGTATGCACTATCTGCAAATCTCTCTTCTCCAGTTTTTTATTAACTTCATTTCAGTTGAGATTTCTGTTCCCAAATTGTAGAGAAGTCTGTATTCTCAGGGTTTTATTAATAAAGATTATTTCTCCTAATCCAGGATTACTTTTTAATTCTCATCACTCACCAGCATTTGATTCCAATGATTGTTCTTTTTTTCCTAAAATCATCCAATGACCCCCTGTCTCTCCAGCTGCCTCAGTTTAGCCTGTTTTGCTTCTTTCTCGTGATCTTTCTGAGCACTATGGTTAGCATTACACAGATCTCAATTTCTGACATCCTTTCTTCTATACATACTCTACTTCCTTAAAGGATGCCAAGTATCATGTCTTTACATGCCACCTCTGTGCTAATAACCTCGTAATTTTTATCTCCAACTTGATGGTTTGCCTAAACATCTATTTATGTTGGTCAACTGCCTAACTTGATTATCCCCTTGCACATACAAAAGGCACTTCAAATGTAATATGTTCTAGAACAAGCGCTTATTGACCCTCTTCACACTTGGCCCTAAATGGCAATGCCATTCTTCCTCTTGCTTAGGATGAAAAATTTGAAGACATCATTATCTACCATCATTCTGTCATATAACAAATCTAACTTACCTGTAAAAGCTAGCATGTCTTTATTCAATATACATCTCAAATCAATGCCTATTCATTGCTCCACAACTACTATTCAAAATATAATCAGATATTCTATCTTACCTAAACAGTAACCAAAGCCTTATAATTGGTATTTCTACTCCCATTTCTAATTTTCAAATCCCTATATGCCATTGAGAGCAATTGTATATAAATATGTCAGATTAAGTCACTCTTCCATTACATATTATTTTATTGCTACCATCTTATTCACAATAGTACCTTAAGTAAATCATTCTTAAAGTGGCCTAAAAAGTGCTACATATTCTAGCCCCTATGAGTCACATAATTCTTCCCTTCTGCTATACCCTTTCCATCTGTTCCAACCACACTTGACTCCTTGCAGAACAGCCTGGGCTTGAAATGATTTTCTCCAAGATAATTATCAGTCCAGACACTTATTTAATTCATGTATCTCAGAAATCAAGAGAGGCATTTACTGTCCACTTTGTGTTAAAAAGCCAATGACGCCAATTTGTGACTATTTATCATTTCTGACCTTATTTTTTTTTCTACATGATCTATCGACAGACCTAAACATTTTACCTAGAGTTACGACATACTTGGAAGATTTCTTCTTTCTAATCAAAATTCTCTTGAGAATCATACTGGAACTCAAAAATCCCCTTTGAGCTCTGATTCTAACAATAGAGATATAAAGTGAGAACAGGACCTATGTTTTTACATGAAACAGCATTAATTGCTTAGGATTAAAGACTTCCACTGGTAGTGGGTACTTTTCATGATATGCTAACAAGAACTCTGAGGGTTGAGGGCCAATTTAAACTTCTTCCTATCTCTGAAATAATTGACATAGGGCATGTTTATGAGAGAAGGCAAAGAGTCAATTTCATCGCTCTCTAGGATAGGCCAAACCTGTGGTCCTGGTAAATTATGGTTTGTGCAGCAAAATGACTTCATAATATCAAAGCTCTTTAAAAAATCCAAACAATTACTGAGTTTTGCATAATTGACATTCTGCATGATTAAGTGCTTACTTTTATTAGATTAGTTTTGTGAGTATTTTTTAAGGAATATGCAATATTATGTGTTGCCTGAATGGAATGGAAGTGATGCAACATTTTAACAATAAAGGCCTCCAGAGAATGTAAGTACATGGTAGAAGAGAAAGGAGGGTCACATTAGGCTCATTTAACAGTGTTTCACTCAAGCATGTTCCACTTCCCCTCAGGGCTTGGTTATAAAGATGGTCCCTGCTGAGGTTATGTCTACACATCACTTGCTGTATCTAGAGGGAGATATAGTTAATGGTTTTACATACCCCTTGCTGTGCTCAGAATCATATGTCTTCTCAATCAAATGATACAGATAATTAGTAATTCTAATAAAGACTCAAGCTTGACAAATTTTACAAAATTGATTTTAATTTGTTTTTAGCTTTTTTTAAAATTCCCAAAGTTTTAAGGCAAACTTTATCAATACATACTTAAGTAGACTAATAGACTTCGCTTTGGTATTATATATAGAGCTTAACAAATTGATTCAGAGGCAGATGTGTAACTCTCTCCTCTTTATAATCAGATTTCAGATATTTTCTAGAGCTTAACTTTTTGCTTCTGAGTTTTATCACCTGTGAAATAAAGGTATTTTATTAATAGAGTAGTGATTAGTTATCAAACAAAACAAGATAGATGTGGGTTTTGTAGCTTTGGTTTTATGCCTCCAAACTCTTGGTTTTATATTTCAGAGTTAAATGACAATTATGTAAATTTAATTTGTCAATTAGTATTCATTTTCGTTAATGTATATATCGAGAAAAAGAGTGAGAACACAAATTTAGGTTAATCCTTAACTCTGTCAGAATGTAAGGCACCTTTTTAGGAAGAGGTCATGTACAAATTAAAAATTGTTTAGCTAGCAATATTTTATTTCATGAAATATAAGATAATTTTTTCAATGAGTGATGAAAAGATTCCTGATCGAGTACATCTTACAACCATAAATAATTGCCTTAGATAATTTAGTACCAATTAAAATTTGTGAAAGTTTAAGAATCCCTGCAATACGTAAATTTACATTTCTTTAAATCAGCATGTTCAATAATATTTTATTAAGGCATATATTAAAATATTCATTTATACGATAAACAGTAGCTCTTCAGCAGGACATAGACTAGGAAGCTATGATTAATTTTTTAAAAATTTCCTAAATAGAATACTATGGAAATTATCAGTTTAATAATTCAGTCCTGAAATTTAAGTTCAAAATAAACCAGATTTGTCAGAACTGACTGGTTATATTGGTGCCTAGAGATCCATGGAAGCATCCACCTGCAAATACATGCTTTTGATTTCTAACAAAATTAAGAAATACTTAGATGCTTTTCTAGATTTCTTCACTAAATATAATTTTGAATAAAAATAAGAAGGTATGAGAGGTAAAGACAAAATCAAGTAATGCCTTTAAAATTAATAACAAGCAATTATTCTAATAACAATGTTTAAAATGCTGTTTAGAATTGAGTGGCAGAGACTAACACATTCAAAAGCTAGCAGAAGGCAAGAAATAACTAAGATCAGAGCAGAATTGAAGGAGATAGAGACACAAAAAACCCTCCAAAAAATCAGTGAATCCAGGAGCTGATTTTTTGAAAAGATCAGCAAAATTGATAGACTGCTAGCAAGTCTAATAAAGAAGAAAAGAGAGAAGAATCAAATAGACGCAAAAAAAAAAAAAATGATAAAGGGGATATCACCACCGACCCCACAGAAATACAAACTACCATCAGAGAATACTATACACACCTCTACGCAAATAAACTAGAAAATCTAGAAGAAATGGATAATTTCCTGGACACTTACACTCTCCCAAGACTAAACCAGGAAGAAGCTGAATTCCTGAATAGACCAATAGCAGACTCTGAAATTGAGGCAATAATTAATAGCCTACCAACCAAAAAAAAGTCCAGGACCAGACGGATTCACAGCCAAATTCTACCAGAGGTACAAGGAGGAGCTGGTACCATTCCTTCTGAAACTATTCCAATCAATAGAAAAAGAGGGAATCCTCCCTAACTCATTTTATGAGGCCAACATCATCCTGATACCAAAGCCTGGCAGAGACACAACAAAAAAAGAGAATTTTAGACCAATATTCCTGATGAACATCGATGCAAAAATCCTCAATAAAATACTGGCAAACCGAATCTAGCAGCACATCAAAAAGCTTATCCACCATGATCGAATGGGCTTCATCCCTGGGATGCAAGGCTGGTTCAACATATGCAAATCAATAAATGTAATCCAGCATATAAACAGAACCAAAGACAAAAACCACATGATTATCTCAATAGATGCAGAAAAGGCCTTTGACAAAATTCAACAGCCCTTCATGCTAAAAACTCTCAATAAATTCGGTATTGATGGAACATATCTCAAAATAATAAGAGCTTTTTATGAGAAACCCACAGCCAATATCACACTTAATGGATAAAAACTGGAAGCATTCCCTTTGAAAACTAGCACAAGACAGGGATGCCCTCTCTCACCACTCCTATTCAACCTAGTGGTGGAAGTTCTGGCTAGGGCAATCAGGCAAGAGAAAGAAATCAAGGGTATTCAGTTAGGAAAAGAAGAAGTCAAATTGTCCCTCTTTGCAGATGACATGATTGTCTATTTAGAAAACCCCATCATCTCAGACCAAAATCTCCATTGGTCTATATCTCTGTTTTGGTACTAGTACCATGCTGATTTGGTTACTGTAGCCTTGTAGTACAGTTTGAAGTCTGGTAGCGTAATGCCTCCAGCTTTGTTCCTTTGACTTAGGATTGTCTTGGCAATCCGGGCTCTTTTTTGGTTCCATATGAACTTTAAAGCAGTTTTTTCCAATTCTGTGAATAAAGTCATTGGTATCTTAATGGGGATGGCATTGAATCTATAGATTACCTTGGGCAGTATGGCCATTTTCACGATATTGATTCTTCCTATCAATGAGCGTGGAATGTTCTTCCATTTGTTTGTGTCTTCTTTTATTTCACTAAGCAGTGGTTTGCAGTTCTCCTTGAAGAGGTCCTTTACATCCCTTGTAAGTTGGATTCCTAGGTATTTTATTCTCTTTGAAGTTTTCTGTTCCTGCATTAGCTTGCTGAGGATAATGACTTACAGCTCCATCCATGTCTCTGCAAAGGACATGATCATGTTCTTGTTATGGTAGCATAGTATTCCATGATATATATGTACCACATTTTCTTGATTCAGTCTATCACTGATGGGCATTTGGGTTGATTCCATGTCTTTGCTAATGTGAATAGTGCTGCAATACAGATACATGTGCATGTATCTTTATAATAGAATTATTTATATACCTTCGGGTATTGCTGGGTCAAATGGTATTTCTGGTTCTAGGTCTTAGAGGAATCACCACACAGTCTTCAACAATGGTTGAACTAATTTACGTGCCCAACAATGCATAGAAGCATTCTTATCGCTCTGCAGTCCCACCAGCATCGTTGTTTCTTGACTTTTTAATAATTGCCATTCTGACTGGCATTAGATGGTATGTCATTGTGGTTTTGATTTGCATTTCTCTGATAATCAGTGATGAGCTTATTTTCATATATTTATTGGCCGCATTTGAGAAGTGTCTGTTTATGTCCTTTGTCCACTTTTTAATGGGGTTGTTTGCTTTTTTCTTGTAAATTTGTTTAAGTTCCTCATAGACTCTGGATATTAGACCTTTGTCTGAAGGATAGAATGTAATTTTTTTTTTCCATTCTTCAGTTTGTCTGTTTGCTCTGGTGTATGTTCAAACTCATAAAGAAACTACTGGTAGTAGTTTCTTTTGCTGTGCAGAAGCTCTTCAATATAATTAGATCCCATTTGTCAATTTTTGCTTCTGCTGCAATTGCTTTTGTGATTTTTGTAATGAAATCTTTGCCTGTGCCTATGTCCTGAATGGTAATTCCTAAATTTTCTTCTGGGTTTTTATAGTTTTCAGTTTTACATTTAAGTTTTCAATCCATCTTGAGTTAATTTTTGTATAAGATATAAAAAGGGGGTCCAGTTTCAGTTTTCTGTATATGGCTATCCATTTATTAAATAAGGAATCCTTTCCCAATTGCTTGTTTTTGTCAGGTTTGTTGAAGAGCAGATGGTTGTAGATGTGTGGTCTTATTCCTGAGTTCTCTATACTGTTTGATTGGTCTTGTGTCTGTTTTGGTACCAGTACCATGCTGTTTTGGTTAATGTAACCTTGTAGTATAGTTTGAAGTCAGGTAGCATGATGCTTCTAGCTTTATTCTTTTTGTTTAGAATTGTCTTGGCTTTACAGGATCTTTTTTGTTTTCTATGAATTTTAAAATAGTTTATTCTAATTCTATGAAGAATTTCAATGGTCTCTTAATGGGAATAGCATTAACTGTATAAAATTGTTTGGGGCAGTATAGTCATTTTCACAACATTGATTCTTCCAATCCATGAGCATGGAATGGATTTTTTGTTTGTTTGTGTCCTCTCTGATTTTCTTGAACAGTGGTTTGTAGCTCTCCTTGAAGAGGTCTTTCACTTTTCTTGTTAACTGTATTCCTAGGTATTTTATTCTCTTCGAGGCAATTATAAATGGGAGTTCATTCATGATTTGGCTCTCTGCTTGTCTATTGTTGGTGAATAGAAATGCTTGTGACTTTTGCACTTCGATTTTGTATTCTGAGACTTTGCTGAAGTTGCTTATCAGATTAAGGAGATTTTGGACTGAGACAATACGGTCTTCTAGATATAGGTTCATGTC
This sequence comes from Theropithecus gelada, assembly GCF_003255815.1. Classification (NCBI taxonomy): domain Eukaryota; kingdom Metazoa; phylum Chordata; class Mammalia; order Primates; family Cercopithecidae; genus Theropithecus; species Theropithecus gelada. Next base: position 93,652,347 of record NC_037671.1, on the reverse strand, counting down.
ATCTGCAAACAATGACAATTTGACTTCCTCTCTTCCTATTTGAGTATGGATTATTTCTTTCTCTTGCATGATTGCCCTGGACAGAACTTCCATTACTATGTTTAATAAGAGTGATAAGACAGGGCATCTTTGTCTTGTGCTGGTTTTCAAGGGCAATACTTCCAGCTTTTGCCCGTTCAGTATGATATTGGCTGTGAGTTTGCATTAAATGACTCATTATTCTGAGGTATGTTCCTTTAATACCTAGTTTGTTGAGAGTTTTTAACACGAAGGAATGTTGAATTTTATCGAAGGTCTTTTCTGCATCTTTTGAGATAATTTTATGGTTTTTGTCTTTAGATCTGTTTATGTAATGAATTACATTTATTGATTTACATATGTTGAAACAGTCTTGCATCCCAGTGATGAAGTAGACTTGATCATGGTAGATAAGCTTTTTTATATATTGCTGGATTCAGCTTGTTAGCATTTTCTTTAGGACTTTTGCATCAGTGTTCATCAGGGCTATTGAACTGAAGTTTTCTCTTTTTTGTTATATTTCTGCCAGGTTTTGGTATCAGGATGATGCTGACCTTATAAAATGAGTTAGGAAGGAGTCTCTCCAATTCTATTGTTTGAAATAGCTTCAGAAGAAATGGTACCAGCTCATCGTTTTACCTCAGCTGTGAATCCATTTGTCCTGGGTTTTTTTTGGTTGGTAGGCTATTTATGACTGTCTCAATTTCAGAACTTGTTATTGGTCTATCAGGGATTCAACTTCCTCCTGGTTCAGTCTTAGGAGGGTGTATGTGTCCGGAAATATATCAATTTATTCTAGATTTTCTAGTTTATTTGAATAGTGGTGTTTACAGTATTCTCTGATGGTTGTTTGTGTTTCTGTGGGGTCAGTGGTGATATCCCCTTTATCATTTTTCATTTGTGTCTATTTTATCCTTCTCTCTTTACTTCTTTATTAGTCTCACTAGTGGTCCATCTATTTTATTAATTCCCTAAAAAACCAGCTTCTGGATTCACTGATTTTTTTTTTTTTTGAAAGGTTTTCCATGTCTTTAGCTCCTTTAGTTCTGCTCTGATCTTGGTTAATTATTGTCATCTGCTAGCTTTGGGGTTTGTTCACTCTTGGTTATAAATTATTTTAGTTGTTATGTTAAAACATTGATTTGAGATTTTTCTAGCCTTTTGATGTGGGCACTTAGTGCTATAAATTTCCCTCTTAACACTGCTTTAGCTGTGTCCCAGAAATTCTGGTACATTGTCTGTTTGTTCTTATTGATTTCAAATAACTTCTTGGTTTCTGCCTTAATTTCATTATTTACCCAGGAGTCATTCAGGAGTAACTTGTCCAATTATTATGTAGTTTTGTGGTTTTAAATGAGTTTCTTAATTGTGGTTAAGAATGCAAAAGAACTGAAATTATAACAGTCCATCATGATGACCACAGCACAATTCTTGATTCTTGATTGTGCTGTGGTCATCATGATGGACTGTTATAATTTCAGTTCTTTTGCATTTGCTGAGGAGTGTTTTATTCCCAATTATGTGATCAATTTTAGAGTAAGTGCCATGTGGCACTGAGAACAATGTATATTCTGCTGTTTGGGGGTGAAGAGTTCTATAGATATTTATCAAGTCTACTTGACCCAGAGTTGAGTTCAAGTCCTTAAAATTATTGTTAATATTTTGTTTCAGTGATCTGTCTAACATTAACAGTGAGGGGTTAAAGTCTCCCACTATTATTGTATGGGAGTCTAAGTCTCTTTGTAGGTCTCTAAGAGCTTGTTTTATGAAACTGGGTGCATATATAATATAATTAGGATAGTTAGCTCTTGTTGAATTGAACCCTTTACCGTTAGGTAATGCCCTTCTTTGTCTTTTTGATTTTTGTTAGTTTAAAGTCTGTTTTGTCAAAACCTGGGATTGCTACCCCAGCTTTTTTCTGCTTTCCATTTCCATGGTAAATTTTCCTCCATCCCTTTATTTTGAGCCTATGTGTGTCTTTGCATACTGCACACCAATAAGAGATGTGTCTCTTGAATACAGCACACCACTAAGTCTTGCCTTTTTATACAGCTTGCCATTCTGTGTCTTTTGATTGGGACATTTAGCCCATTTACATTTAAGATTAATATTGTTATTTGTGAATTTGATCCAGTCATCATGATGCTGGCTGGTTATTTTGCAGAGTTGTTAATGTAGTTGCTTCACAGTGTCCTTGGTCTGTATACTTTAATGTGTTTTTGTAGTAATGGTTTTTTGTAGTAATTGTAGTTGTTAATGGTTTTTGCTTTTCATATTTAGTGCTTTCTTTAGGAAGCAGACCTGATGGTGAGAAATTTCCTGAGCATTTGCTTGTTGGAAAAGGAATTTGTTTATTATTTGCTTATAAAGCATAGTTTGGCCAAATATGAAATTCTGGGCTGGAAATTCTTTGCTTTAAGAATGTTGAATACTGGCCCCCAATGTCTTCTGGCTTGTAGGGTTTCTTTTAGATGTCCACTGTTAGTCTGATGGGCTTTCCTTTGTAGGTTTCCTGGCCTTTCTCTTTGCTGCCCTTAACATTTTTTCCTTCATTCTGACCTTGCAGAATTTGATGATTATGTGTCTTGCAGTGGATCTTATCATGGAGTATCTTATTGGGGCTCTTTGGATTTCCTGAATTTGAATGTTGACCTGTCTTGCTAGTTTGGGAAAATCCTCCTAAATAATATCTTGAAGTATATTTTTCAACTTTGTTCTATTCTCCTGTCTCTTTCAGTTCCCCCAGTCAATTGTAAGTTCAGTCTTTATAATCCCATACTTCTTGGAGATTTTGTTCATTCTTTTATGTTTTATTTTTCTCTAACCTTGTCTGCCTGTCTTATTTCAGCAAGATAGTTTTCAAGCTCAGATTTTTTTCTCTGCTTCGTCTATTGTCTGTTGATGTTTGTGTTGGCATTGTAAATTTGTCATGCTGTGTTTTTCAGCTCCACCAGGTCATTTATGTTCCCCTGTAAACTGGTTATTCTGGTTAACAGCTCCTGTAATGTTTTATTATGGTTCTTAGCTTCTTTTCTTTGGCTCAGAACATGCTCCTTTAGCTCAGTTAAGTTTGTTATTATCTGCCTTCTGAAGCCTACTTCTGTTGAGTCATCCATCTCAGCATCAGCCCAGTTCTGTGCCTTTGCAGGAGAGGTGTTGCAATCATTTGGAGGAGAGGAGGCACTCTAGCTTTTTGAGTTTTCAGTGTTATTTCACTAATTCTTTCTTATCTTCATGGGTTTTTCTAATTTTGATCTTGGAGGCTGCTGACCTTCGGATAAGGTATCTGTGGGGTATTTGTTGTTGTTGTTGTTGCTTTCTGTTGTTTGTTTGTTTTTAACAGTCAATCCCCTCTTGTGTAGGGCTGCTGTGGTTTACTGGGGGACCACTCCAGACCCAGTTTACCTGGGTCTCCCCTGCACCTGGAAGTATCACCATTGGAGGCTTCAGAACAGCAAAGACAGCTGCCTGCTCCTTCCTCTGGGAGCTCCATCCCAGAGGGGCACTGCATTGATGCCAGCTGGGATGCTACTGTATGAAGTGTCTGGTTGGACGTCTCACCCAGTCAGGTGGCATGGGACAAAGGACGTGCCTAAAGAAGCAGTCTGGTTGCCTCTTAGCTGAGGAGGCTTGGCTACAGTGGGGAGAATCCACCACATCTGGGCTGCCAGCAGGCAGGAAAGACTAGGTCCACTGAACATAAGACCATGGCCGCCCCTCCCCTCAGGGGCTCCTTCACATGGGTATCAGAGTTCTGTCTGTTAACCTCTTGCTGAAGTTGCTACAGTTGCTGCAGGGATTCTTCACCCAGTGAAGAGGGATGAATCTGGGTCCCATCTAAATAAGTAGTCTGGCCATGATCGGCCACAGCCTCTGTGCCGCGCTGTGGGAAATTCCTCTGGATCAAAACTGCCCAGTCTCCTTTACACCAGCAGTGGAAAACAGCTGACTGGAGCCACAGTGATGGCAGCTACTCCTACCCTGAAGAACTCAGTCATCTTAGGCAGTGTCCAGCCTGCTGCCGCTGGCCACAATGCAATTAGGTAGCACGACTCTGCTTCAGACTCTGCTTCAAGACTCAAGGCCCTGGTGAGGTGGTCTCATGAGGGGATCTCCTGATCTGCAGGATGCACAGATGCTTGAAAAAGACATGGTTTCCTGGCAGAGTAGCACAGTGACTCACCGCCTCCCTTGGCTGGGTGTGGGAGTTCCCCTTATCCCATGAGACTCCCAGGTTATCACTCTAACCTGCTTTTCCTCACTCTGAGTGTGTTGTACCCACTGTCTAGTAAGTCCCAGTGAGAGAACCTGGGTACCTGAGATGACGGAGCAGGATTCACTCACCATTTTTGATCTTCTCAGTGGGAACTGCACATCAGCCATCTTGGCTCCTCACCACTGACTTTACTCTTTTCCAAAATATTAATAGGTTTCTCAAGATCATTTATATAATAATTTTGATTTTCTACTAAATATAATAGTGATGCTATTAATATTATAAATAATTTTCATATGATGATTTTGTTTTGAAATTTAGAATTTCATTATCTATTCTGATTCTAAAACACTATTTTGATATTTTAAAAACTCTAATATTAAATTTATTTTAATTCATGTAATATTTAGAAGAATTTTGAAGCTCCAACCCCAACCCTCAAAACTCATCAATACTCTGTTCTGATACAATTAGATTTATACATTATTTTAAGAAAATTGGTTTCTTTATAAAATTGACTACTTAATGTCCATAATAATGGACTTTCTCTCCATTTTAAAAATTACTGCTTTTATGGCTCTTAATTAGTTTCATAATTTTCTTCACATGGTACTTCTCATTATGGTGTTAATGTCCCAGGGCATTTTACATTTTTTGAAGTTATTGTGGATGCAACACTACTTCCACTACCATGTAATTATTACTGGAATATAGGGTAGCTATTGATGATTTTACTCTTCTTGCAATATCAGCTTAGTGTTTGTGTATCACATTTAAAAACTTTTATGAAAAACACTCTGCTTATCCTAATGTCATCCACTTACAGTTATTTTTAATGCATTCTATGGTTTTTAGTATATTCACAGAGTTGTGCAACCATTACTATTTTTTAAATACAAGTGACTGACTTCTTTCATTTAGCAAAACATTTTCAAAGCTCATCTATGAGGTAGCATTCGTCATTACTTTATTATTTTGTTGCCAAATAATATTCTGTATGCCATATGTTGTTTACTCACTTTTCAGGTGATGGCCATTTGAGCTGTGTCTACCTTTTTGCTATTATGAGGTTAGAGGAATCTTGAGTTGAGTATTATATTAACCATGATTTTTATTTTCTGTATTCTGATGCTTTGACATTTGGGGCCTTGTTAACCCTAAAGTTTGCCTCTCATAGGGTTTGCCAGTTTCTTGAGATATTAAACAACTGACCCATGAGCATGCTTTTCAGTACAAACCAGTTAATCTGGAGCCCACACCCCAACCCCTTCCTAATGGAGCTCTCACATTCCAGGCCATGATCCATCTGCCCTAATCACCCCAGGATCAGGTACCAGAAAAAAGAGAGAGACCTTATGCCCTAGAACCTGCTGGTATTATTCAAAGTCACCAACACTAAAACTGCTAACAAGAACTTGCCTGTTCCTTCCTGCATTTGTTTGTTCTTACACTGCTAATAAAGATATACCCAGGACTGGGTAATTTATAAAGGAAAGAAGTTTAATTAACTCACAGTTCCAAATGGCTGGGGAGGTCTCACAACATGGCAGAAAGTGAAAGGAAAGCAAGACACATGTTACATGGCAGCAGGCAAGACAGCATGTGCAGAGGAACTCCCCTTTATAAAACTATCATATCTGGTGAGACTTACTCACTTTTGCAAGAACAGTATGGGAAAAACCCACCCCCATTATTCAATTACCTTCCACTAGGTCCCTCTCACAACACATGGAGATAATTACAATTCAAGGTGAGATTTGGGTAGGGACACAGAACCAAACTATAAAATTCACTCCTGACCCCTTCCAAATCTCATGTCATGTCCTCACATTTCAAAACCAATTATGCCTTCCCAGCAGTCCCCTAAAGTCTTAACTGATTTCAGCATTAACTTAAAAGTCCATAGTCCAAAGTCTCATCTGAGAAAAGGCAAGTGTATTAGTTTTTTCTCTCACTGCAAATAAAGACATACTTGAGACTGGATAATTTATAAAAGAAAAAGGTTTAGTTGACTCACAGTTTCACATGGTTGGAGATGCCTCACAGTCACAGTGGTAAATGAAGGGGAAGCAAGACACATCTTCCATGGCAGCTGGCAAGAGAGAGCTTGTGAAGGGGATCCCCCATTGATAAAACTATCAGATCATCTGAGACTTATTCACTACCATGAGAACAGTAGGGGAAAAACTGCCCCCATAATTCAATTATCTCCACCTGGCCTCATATTTGACAGCTAGGGATTATTATAATACAGAGTGACGTTTGGGTGGAGACACAGCCAAACCATATCATTCCACCCCGGGCCCCTCCCAAATTTCATGTCCTCACATTTCAAAACCAATCGTGCCTTCACAACAGTCCCTTAAAGTCTTACCTCATTTCAGCATTAATTCAAATGTCCACAGTCCAAAGTCTCATCTGAGACAAGGCAAGTCCCTTCTGTCTATGATACTATAAAGTCAGAAGTAAGTTACTTCCTAGATACAATGGACGTACAGGCATTGGGTAAATACACCCATTCCAAATGGGAGAAATTGGCCAAAACAAAGGGGCTACAGAACCCTTACAAGTCTAAAATCTAGTGGGACAGTCAGATCTTAAAGCTCCAAAATGATCTTCTTTGACTCCATGTCTCATATCCAGGTCACACTGATGCAAGAGGTAAGTTCCTATGGTCTCAGGCAGCTCTATCCCTGTGGTTTTTCAGGGTACAGCCTCTCTCCCAGCTGCCTTCATGGGCTAGAATTGAATGTCTGGAGCTTTTCCAGGCACCTGGTGTAAGCTGTCAGTGGATCTACCATTCTGAGGGCTGGAGGAAGGTTATCCTCTTCTCACAGCTCCACTAGGCATGCCCCAGCGAGGACTCTGTGTGAGGGCTCGCACCCCACATTTCCCTTTTGCACTGCCCAAGAAGAGGTTCTCCATGAGGGCCATGCCTGTGCAGCAAACTTTTGCCTGGACATTCAGGCATTTCCATACATCCTCTGAAATCAAGGTGGAGGTTCCCAAACCTCAATTCTTGGATTATATGCATCTGCAGGCTCAACACCACGTGTAAACTGTCAAGGCTTGGGGCTTACACCCTCTGAAGCCATGGCCTGAGCTATACTTTGGCCCCTTTAACCATGACTGGAGCAGCTGGGATTCAGGGCCAGGAAAGCATGTTTTCCTGCTAAGCCTCAGGGCCTGTATTGGGAGGGGCTACTATGAAGGTGTCTGACATGCCCTAGAGACATTTTCCCCATTGTCTGGAAGATTAGCATTTGGCTCCTTGTTAGTTTTGCAAATGTAGGCAGTGGGCTTGAATATCCCCCCCCAGAAAATGGGCTTTTCCTTTTTACTGCATTGTTGGGCTGCAAATTTTTAAAACTTTTGTGCTCTGCTTCCTCTTGAACCCTTCACTGCTTAGAAATTTCTTGTGTCAGACTCCCTAAATCATTCTCTCTCAAGTTCAAAGTTCCATAAATCTCTAGGGCAGAGGAAAACGCCACCAATCTCTTTGCTAAAACATAGCAAGCGTCACCTCTGCTCCAGTTTCCCACAAGGTCCTCATCTTCATCTGAGACCCTCTCAGCCTGGACTTCATTGTCCACATCAGTATTAGCATTTTGGTCAAAATCATTCAACAAAGCTCTAGGAAGTTCCAAATTTTCCCACATTTTCCTGTCTTCTTCTGAGCCGTCCAAACTGTTTCAATCTCTGCCTATTACCCAGTTCCAAAGTCACTTCTACATTTTCGGATATCTTTACAGCAGCACCCCATTCTACTGGTGGCAAATTACCTTATTAGTTTGTTCTTACACTGCCATTTAAGACATACCCGGGACTGGGTAATTTATAAAGGAAAGAGGTTTAATTGAGTCACAGTTCTAACAGTTCTACATGGCTGTGGAGGTCTCACAATCATGGCAGAAAGCAAAGGGGAAGAAAAGTCACATCTTACGTGGCAGCAGGCAAGAGAGAATGTACAGGGAGAACTCCCCTTTATAAAACTATCTGATCTCATGAGACTTATTCACTATCACAAGAACAGCACAGGAAAAACCCACCTTCAGCCATGATTCAGCCATGATTCAACCCATGATTCAGCCACCTTCCACCAATTCCCTCCCATGACACGTGGAGATTATTACAATTCAAGGTGAGATTTGAGTGGGGACACAGAGCCGTACCATATCACTTCCTAAGGAAACCACACCAAGGCTTTTGCACACAGTTCCTTCCTTCTCACTCTCTCCCTCCAGCCTTTTGACTGACCCCAAGCTTCCCTGCATGGATCCCTGGGATGTAGCATGCCCCTTCTTGAGAACTGCGAGTGACAAACTATCTTTTCAATGGCGATCATCTCATGATCTGCTAGTCTTATTATACATCAGGTTTTCTATTAATACACAATATTTTAAATTAAGTATGTAATTTCTCTTGACTCGGTTAGGCTCTGGTAAAATAGTTTCTATTGAAGGCAAGTCTTGTTAAGGAGAGCAGACTGGTATGGGTATATTTCAAAATAGTTACATTTTCCCTACACTGCTAAAAGCATGCGGAGATTTTTCTTCAATCCTTATTATGAACCTGGCAGAGTTCCTAATGGTAAAACTCATGAAGTGTGGACATCACCATAAGACTGGACACCCTGGCATTTTAAACTATCAAACTCACTGGTGTTTTCCTATCATGGTACTATTTCCAGTACTTTCTGCTCCTGTGCTTCTGCTCAAGTAAGCTGTAATTCTTTGTATCTGCCCACTGTCTCTAACATTTGGGGGCCTTAGATTTGCTCTCTAATCTCCTTAGTCTGACAAATTTTAAAAGGGGTGGTTTATTTTCTGTTTGTTCAGTGTTTTATTTATTGTGAGGGTGAGTGATGACTTCCAAGCTCCTTACACAGTGGGATAGACACCAATAGTTCAATGTTTTAATTTATAGTCTCAAAGATTACTTGATTCTATGATTTTCTTTTTTTTGAACTTTATATCAAAACTATATTTTTATAGCTTTGTTATTTACAAAAATAAGTAACCTCATACAGCTTTAGGCTAAGTAATATTAATTATTTAAGTATCACTAAAAAGAATAATTTTTATGACAAATATAGTATACTAACATGACCATAAGTATGCAGAAAACTAGAATGAATAATGATGTATAAATACAAAACGTGATTTCAAAATTACCCACAATGACATTATATTTGGGTTTTAACAGGCCTTTGAGAAATACCTAATTTTTTGTAATAAAGAGTGTATTACACTATTTAGTTTCTTATAATTTTTTCCATAGAGAATATAAGATATCTTTATGCCTATTGCACTCCAATGATACAATTCCTCCCCCTCACATGAACATATCATTAAACAAATAGTTTATCTGATGTTGAGAGTGTAGTGAGGTAAATTTCCAAAAGTTGGCATCAGTTTAGGCTCATGAAACATTTCTCAAGCCCCAAAGAAACTTGCACTAGTGCTTATTAAAAACTATGGTGTCTCTAAATTTTTACTTCCACAGTGGTAAGTTATTCATAACTCTAGTGCTTATTATGAACAGACAACCAAGACATCACTTATGAATAAAACAATTTTTTAGTTGATGTAGCTGTGAAATTTATTTGTTGAACTATTTTCAAACAAGCTGTATGTAAGTGCTCAAAAATACCATCAGAGTTCTTGATTTTATTTCTCTGTATCTTATTTTAGTCTGTCTTTTCTCTTTGCATACTGGTTTCATATTCTTCTGCAAATACATTCTTGCAGTGATGAGAGACCTGACTGTTCCTAGACCCACATTACATTGTCAATCTCAAAAAACAGAATAGATAGTGTCCGTTTTTCAGGCGCTGTGGGGGTGGGGAGAAGTTGGAAACATGTTTCTCACTTCTTTTCTTTATAGAAATTGCCCCGATTGAGAGACGGTGCATTCTTATTGGCCAGGCTGGCTCACTTGCCCATCCCTCTGTGATGACTGTAGCATACTGTGATTGTCAGTCATCTCAGAGCAATATGTACCTGCTGGATAGTTCCCAAATGAAAGATTCATACCATGGAGGCCAGAGCAACACAGAACCTCTAAAAGGAATGAAGAAAAATGTGAAATTATTTTCACTAAATTGTCCTCCATATGTGATTGCTATTTTTGGGGTTAGATTTATTTGTTATCTGAGGAGAAATGTAGCAATTCAAACAATGTTATTACTGCCAATATATAATGAATAGATAAGCTACATGGAAAAAACAAAAAGAAATAACATTATTTTCATACACATTTTCAAATTACAAGACTGACATTCTGAAAGATAGGAATGTCCATCAAAAGTGAAATAAATTATTTTTAAATCTGCCACCTACTGCTATTTAGCCTGGCTAATGATAACTACTTAAAAATTACCTTCAATTTGTATTTTGATAATTCTAATATTTTTTGTGCAGATGATAGTAATATATTAAATATTTAAAACAAATCCACCTTTTTCTATTTTCTAAGTTATGTTTATTAGGATTTGACGTATTCTCAAAACAATAAAGTGATTTTAAGTTAATGAAAGAAACGTGATTTTGCCAATTTTTAGACAAAACAGTATGTAAAATATTGTAATGTAAAATTTGTTTTTCTCCATTATAGCCATTAATTAAAACTATTAAGTAATTTTTGTCATAGGCACTAAGGTTTGCAGAAGTGGGGAGAAGGTAAAATTGTACAAAACACTATGTCACAAAACTTTGTAGTCTCGATATTTAATTACAACATAAAAAAATTCAAAAATATTTATATATTTCATACTTAAAAATTTAGTAATAATTAACATGGTACAATTTTTTCGATTATATAAACCAATATCTCCCTTATCTAATTTTAGACAAAAAAATCAAATTGGAAGTTAAGTAATTTGCCCCTGTTTAAATTATGTTGACAAATTTGAGGGCAAGAAGATGGGTTTTACATTTTTCCCAAATAATATGTGGATGATTACATTTTAGGACTTGATAAGGATTATATACTCTAAAAGTTTATCTTCTTCCCAGAATGATTCTGTGAAAAATGAGACTGGTATTTGTGGTTCCCTCATTGTCATAGGGTTATAAAAATGGGTTGCATTAAATCAGATTGATTTACTCTTTTGACCATGCTCAGTTAGACCAGAAACATAAATATTTCCAAAGTTAGAAGTTATTGACATTCATATGAATTATTTTGCTATCTACCCATTAATGTGATAGCTATAATAGGCTATTCTAAGACACCCATTGAACTTGCATTTAGTCTGATTGAAATTGAGATTATACTTAAGATCTCTTGACTTGTTCTGAGTATAATATTTTATCTCAATTGTTTTCTTTTAAAAATTAAAGTGAAATCTTAGTGTAATTCTTAGATAATAAAAAATTTGGACTTTTTTTCTCCGTTTCTGGGATGGAGCCCCTAAATCTTTGACATTCCACAGGTTTATTACTATCTTTTTATTTATTATGGGCCTAGAGGATTACACCTGAGTTCATGCTAATGAGGGGACTCTGATGAGCCTGGAGATAGTTTTAGAATGGGGACAGGTTATCTGAAAAAGACCAAACATGTGATTAGAGACTGGGAGTTTTGAGTCACATAGTATTAGCTCAACCTACTGAGAACAAATAAGGGATAGAGATTGTGTTCAATCATGTTTCCAATGAATTGAACAATCATTTCTATACAATAAAACATAATTAATACTTGAGTGTACTGCCTGTTGCTGATATGCACTGACACATCAGGAAGGTGATGTGTTCTGAATTCACACAGAGGGGACATGGAAATGTGACCTTTAAGACCCTCCCAGACCTTTCCCTGTGGGTTTCTCTTTTGGCTAGTCTTGATTTACTTGCTTCATAACAAAGCTGTAATTGTAAGTATCATGCTTTTCTAAGATTTATGACTCATTCTAGTGAATTATGGAAGCTGAGAGGGTCATGGGAACTCTTGAAATGACAGCCATTTGGTCAGAAATGTGTGTGGCCTAGGAACTTCTCAGCTTGCAGCAAGTGTCTGATCCAAGGGCAGTCTTGTGGGAGATTGGGCCCTAAACCAGTGAAGTTTAACCTAACTTCAAGTAATTACTGTCAGAATAGGACTGCTGTAATATAAGATATTTAAAATATAAACTACTGAATAAAAATGAATTATTTAAAATTTTGGTAGCCATAAGTATAAAAAGTAAAAAATATATAATCACAGTAGGATTTATTCTTAAAACATAATATTTTATATACCTGAAATATGTGATATCAATTTTTTAAAAAATATGATATCAATTTTTTAAAAAATGTCATTGCTTAATAATAAAGGCATTATAAATAATACATTTCATCAAACTGTCTTAGTGTGTTCAGGCTAACAAAAATACCTTAAACAGGGCAATTTACACTTAAATATTATATATATTTATGTACTGTATATAATATTTTATATATATTATATAATATATTATATGTAATATATAATCTAGTATATATAATGTTATATATATATACACACACACACACACTAGATTTTTCTTGGTCTCACCATCGCTTCTGGCCACTGCTGCTGGTATCAAGGAAAGATATATATATAATATATAATATATATATAACATTATATGTATAATATGTAATAATTATGTATACATATAATATAATACATATTATACACATAATATATAATGTATTATGGATATATAATACAAAATATATTGTGTATACATATAATATATAATATATATGTATACATACAATATATAATGTATAATATAGTATGTATAATATTTTATATATATATTTCATTGATATCAGCAGCAGTGGCCAGAAGCAATGGTGAGACCGACAAAAATCTCATCTATCAATCCAAACTTAGCTATGTGATCTGGTGTTAAAAGTAGAAACTCCAAGTTTATAAAGTGTTGGTGATGGCATTCTGGAGTCTATTCATCTGATAATGTACCCATGTGCCTTATTGTTGGCAATATATTACATGGTTTCAACAATGTAAAATTGAATCCTTCTCTCAGCCCAGTATAATTTAATTGATTATATCTTCAAGGGATGTAGTTTGTCCGTAGGTCACTTTGATAAATATCTAGCATGCTTCTTGAATTGGGAAGTAAATCTTTCATTGTCTCTTTTATCATATTTGTATAATGGTCCATAGGGATAGCTAAACAGTTATATACTAGGCAGGAAAGATTGATAATAAATCTGAGCACATTTGACAATTTTATAAATTTATTTTTAAAAATGTATTTCTTAAACCTTTTTAGAACAGTAAGTTTCATGAACTATATAAAGCATTAGACATATAAAAATATGTCTTTCAGAAATTTTCAACTCAGAGCTACAAATAGAAGTGTAAAAAATAAATGCAATAAAGTTGACAAGTTCTATAATTGAGATAGGCTGGTATAAAGAAAAGAAAATCTGCTTCTGCAGTTTCAAGCAAACGTTTGACACAAGTTTTTACTAAATTTAGGAAAATAAATTAACTATTCAGAATCACTGTGCCTTTATTTATTAATGTACATAAGAAAACAAAATTCTTAGATTGTCAGGTTTTTTTTCTTTTAAAATTGGAATATTATATACCAATTATATAGCTCAATTAAAAATGTATTATTATTTTGTGCTTTGAATTTCTCTAGTAAAATATTATAATATGTTAAAAGGATACGCAAGGGAAATCATAGTGACAAAATAATATTTAAGTTGAATTTTATGATTAGCAAGTTCTTGTTTAGACAATTTGTGGGTGATATTTATGACAGAACAAAGTTAGCAGGAATATTTATGTCATAGGTGAAGGTGAGACAAATATTTCAGTAGTGAAAGTTCTTTTTGTTTACAGGGAATGGTGTGGTTAAAGCATAGGGAAATAAAAGAGTGCATAGGGTTTCAAGACAAGGATAACATCTCTTCTATGGTGCCCTAAGGTATTATACTTTAGTAACTGCAGTCTTCCCATCATATGGTATATATTCACTTATCATTCTCCCACTTCTTGAAGCAGACATTGCCCGCTTTATCTTAGTGAATCCAGAATCACTTTAATAAATACATGTTCCACAACATGGGCTGGCAAACCATAGCCCTTTTTATTGAAATAAAGTTTTACTGGAACACAGCCATGCCAATTTATTTATATTGCCTACAGATGATTTCACACCTGTAACAGCAGAGTTGAGTATTTGCAAAAGAGACCTTATTTCTCACATAACCTAAAATATTTACTATTTTGCCATTTACATTTTTAAAAAAATGCCAACTCCTGTTCTACAACATTCAGGAGGATAATGTAATAGAAGGAAGGGAGAGAGTATATACTGGGTCACTGGGTCAGTAACCACCAAGCCAGGAGATGGAGGATTGAACTAGAGAAGCAAGCATGAAATACTGAGGAAGAAGAAGAAATAATTAGGCCTTCCTGAGTCCAGGACACTGACTTTAAATTACACACAGTATTGGTACTAAAAACAGTCACAGAAAAATGCTAGCAATAAAGAATTTTGAGTTGTTCTTATTCTCTTTTTTTAATGTCGATTACACAAGTTAACAGAGTACTCAGAAAAAATTTGTGAAGTATTTAGTCGAAAATTATACTTCTTATGGAGCAGTGATCCTATTAATACATTTTGTGTTGTTATTTTTTAAATTTTTTAGTTTTAAAAAAAATTTTATTAGTAGTAGATATGCTATTTTTCTACTCTACTGGACATTTTTCAATGTAATGACCACTGTCCTTTTTCCCCACAAGAGAAAACCAACCTTTAAAGGATTTCTGTAACAAAAATAAAATCTCCATTTGACAATGTGAATGACCGTAGTTTTTTTCCTTCCTTAGTGTCGGAATAGCTCTTTTCTTTGATGAAAAAAGAAGACTCGTTTAATAATTACTAAGCTCCTAAAAGCATACATAGAGAAAATTGCAGTATACTTAGATTTTAGATTTGTTTATTCACTCACACTAAATATATTAGTATATATCTTAGGTATTATATTTGGATATTCTTGATATCTTCAGATGAATTTCTACGCAAGGAGGAAATTTTGTTAGTTGTTCTTACATGGTTCTCTTGTCATACATGTCTGGAAAGAAAGTATAATTTTTCACTCTGTTTAAGAATTGTTTGCCTCAGATTAAAGACCCTTCACACTTAGTCAGCATTCCCTTCCTAAAAGGGATAATCCTAATAATAGTTGACTAAATAATACTCACATTCTGCAGTTTTCTTCCATCACTTATCTTACCCAATTTTTCCAACTACCCAAATTTTCATAATTCTTTGAGTCGCAGATAAAGTTCATTGTTTTAAATAAAGATCTCTAGGTTACTAGAGTTCTCATTAAATTCTTTTTCCACTGAAATCCTGAGTATTTATTTTATGACCTGTTATTGTTATCTCACTCTACATTTTAATGTCACTTGTTTTCTATTGTGAATTGTTTTGTATCACTTCCAATGTTCTTTGCTTTCTATGTTTATTTCCCCTTTCTCCAAACACATTACAAGGTCTTTAAATGTAAAGGACCTTCCTGAAAAGTTAGTCTCTATCACTACCATTTTTATCTGTGAGTAATAATTTCTCCATGTCAATTTGTTATCTTTCCTATTATTTTAAATAATTACATTGCGTTGGGATATTTTTGTTGGGAAATATAATGCTACATCTCAGTTCTGGAACAGCTTTTATTCCTCAGTCAGAAAAAAAAAATGAAGAAATGATTGACTTTTTGTCAGGATGAAGGGCATGTAATATAGCCAGTATATTTAATATTTATGTTAATATATGAAGGAAAAAAAAAAAAATTTTTTTTTTTTGTCGTCGCTTCTTTTTTTTTTTTTTTTTTTTTTTTTTTTTGTGAGATGGAGTCTCAATCTGTTGCCCAGGCTGGAGTGCAGTGGTGTGGTCTCGGCTCACTGCAACCTCCATCTCCTGGGTTCAAGCAATTCTCTTGCCTCAGCCTCCACAGTAGCTGGGATTACAGGTGCCAGCCACCACACCAGGCTAATAATATCTCTCTTAAATTACATACATACATTCTCACTTTCTAGGATCTGTAAAGAATTAAAAGTGATGACAGGCACAGTGGCTCACGCCTGTAATCCCAGCACGTTGGGAGGCCAAGGCGGGTGAATCACCTGAGGTCAGGAGTTCGAGACCAGCCTGGCCAACATGGCAAAACCCTGTCTCTATTAAAAAATAAAAAAATTAGCTGGACATGGTGGCGAGTGCCTGTAATCCCAGCTACTCAAGAGACTAAGGCAGGAGAATTGCTTGAACCCAGGAGGAGGAGGTTGCAGTGAGCTGAGATCATGCCACTGGACTCCAGTCTGGGCAACAAGAGCAAAGCTCCATCTCAATAATAATAATAATTAAAAATAAGCTGTAGATTACCTTGCATATATTAATGCTCAATAAATGCTAACTCTACTACTGCCTGCCCATTTTCTGGAACAAAATTCTCATTCTCATTTTGAAAGTGTTCAATTTAAGAGGTATAAAATAGAATGTTTTGCATATCACAATTATAACAAAATTTTCCAATAAAAGTAGTGTTTATTTTTGTTTTCTTAAGCTTTTTAGCTTCCTTCTATACTTATGAGTAATGTGTACATAATAATTTTAAAATACAATGTAAGGTACAACTTTTTTTTTGAGGATATACAAATAACAATACATTTCTTCAGGCTTCACAGGAAATGAACGATGTTTAAAATATGATTATATAATTAGCATTTACATTTGTTTACATGTACACACTGCCTATTCATTTCATCCAGAAGTAGTATCTGTATGATTCTCACACTGAAAAATGGTCAATTTCAACAGTACTTGAGGTGGACACTGTGATGTTACTTCTAGATATGCCCTCATGATTGAGATACTTATCTTCCCAGTTTCTGGAATAACTGTCACACGTATTCCTCAGCTGTCAGCCTATTTTAAGCTTTGCCTTGGTTAAAGGAACTGCCTTGCTCAAGGTCAGACATTCTTCAACAGGCATCTCTCATAATAGCCAATAAATGTGAATCTATTAAAGGATATTCCCCTCATCCTATCTGGGAGAAAATCTGAAGTTTCGTTACAAGTCTAGAGCTCCTACTGGTTTAGCTGAGGTCTTGGTTAGGACTACATGGTGGCTCAACTTCCCCCTCTTCTCCAAACTGCTTGCTTCCTTCCCTGCATAGTGTTAATTACAAGAGCACTTCCTCCTGAACACCCCACATGGTAATGTATGTCATTCCTGAAGAATTCAGACAGTGAAAGTACTAATTCAACTGTGCATAATCTTCTTAAGACAAAAGATTTTCCTAATTTGGAGCCTTCTACCTTTATAAGCACACAAGTAATATTCTGTGATAATACCGGTTTTCTACTTAAACTGAATTTTAAAATCAAAAGTATGAGGAGAAGAAGATATCACATTAGATCACTATTTGTTTCTCAGTTTTGAATTCAATAATCACATTTGCTTGAATTGAGAAACAACAGCAATATTTTATTTTTATATAAAAATAATGGAAAGAAATTGAATCAACCTATATATTAAGCCCACTAGATAGAGAACGAAAAAAGTAGCCAGGAATTTAAAAGATCACCTGGAAGTAAAACTATGAAAGAAAGGCTGTGACAAGTGACAACAACAAAGGAAACAAAGACACAAAGAAAAAATAGGAGAGAGGAAGAAAGAAAAGGAGGAAGGGAGAAAGAAAGGAAGGAGGAGAGAAATAAACAACAAAAAGAAATCCTCCAGAGCAAGATGACCAAATAGAAGCTTACATTTTTGTTCCTCCAATAGGGACACCAAATTTTATCAACTAACTACACAGAAAAACCACCATCACAAGCACCAAAAAGTAGGCGAGCAATCATGGTACATAGTTTTAACCTGATATCACTGAAAGAGACATTGAAGAAAGCAGAAAAGAAAGTCTTGAGTTGCTGTCATCATCCCTCCACCATCCCCTGCAATGGCCACATGGTGTAAAGAATCTGCACTTCAAAGGAGAGCACAACAATTGTGAGGTTATACATTGAACTGTGATGCCTTGTCATAGTGCAAAGCAGAACTGGATTGTACTCAGTTGACCTCTGCCCAGAAAGGGAACATTTGGAATGGCCGTAGCTAGAAGGGAATGGTCCATCTCAGTGGACAGAGCCTGAGTTCCAGCAAACATCACCACCACGGCTGAAGTGCTCTGGTACCCCAAGTGAACCTGAAGGGCAGTATAGACTACAAGGACTGAAATTCCTGGGCAAGTCCTAGTTCTGAGCTGGATGCAGAGCCAGTAGACTGGGATAGGCATGCAACCCACTGAGACACCAGCTGGGGTAGCTAAGGGAGTGCTTGTGCCACCCTTTCTCTACCAATGGCAGTGGTCCTATAGTGTGGAGAAATCTGTGTGCTTGGGAAAGGGAGAAAGCAGTGACTGAGGGACTTCACATTGAACTCAGTGTTGCCCTATCATGGTGGAGACATGCCAGGATTTACCATTTGCTGACTAAAGACTACCTGGGTCCTAAATAACCAACAGTGATGTCCAGGTAATATGCCATGGGCACTGGGCTCTGAAATGTGCTTGTTTCAGGTGTGACCCAGCATATTTCCAGCTGCGGTGACTATGGTGAAACCCTTCTGTTTGAGAAAGCAGGGAAAAAGTCAATGGGACTCTGTCTTGTACCTTATGTATCACCTCAGCCAAGTGATGTAGAGCACTAAGCAGGCTCTTGGGGTCCTTGAGTCCTGGCCTAGACGGTTGGACAGCATTTTTGGACCTGTCCTGATCCAGAGGGTAGCCCACTGCCCTGAAGAGTGAGTCCCAGGCCTGGCAGCATTCATCACAAGCTACCTGAAGAGTCCCTGGGCTTTAAGTGAATATTGACTGTGGCTTGGCAGAACCCCCATAGACTGGTGGGCACAGGAGAGAAGACAGGGAGAATCTCTGTCTTGTGGTTTGAGTGCCAGCTTAGCCACAGTTGAATAGAACATAAGGTAATTTTCTATGTTTTTTACTTCAATCTCTGGTTCCCAGACAACATATCTAGACCTACCTGGGGCCTGGGAGAACTCATTGCCCTGAAAGGAAGAACGAAAACCTGGCTAGCTTTGCCACCTGCTGGTTGTAGAGCCCTAGGGCCTTGAGTGAACTTAAATAGTAGCCAGGTAGTTGTTAGAGTAGATGTTGGGTGATACCAAGTGCTGTGCTGACTTTAGGTCTGAACTAGCACAGTTCTGGTTGTGGTGACCACAGGAGTGTTTGTGTCTCTTCACCCCCAAGTCCAGGAAACATGTCACAGAGAAAGAGACTCTGCTGGGGAGAAAGTAAGGGAAAAAAACAAGAGTTTCTGGATGGTAATCAAGAGACTTCTAGATTTTATCTAAGATCACCAAAGTGGTACTTCTATGAGTCTGCAAGAACCACAGCATTATTGGGTTTCAGGCCCAAGTCCTTTCAAATAACTGGAAAGCCTTCCGAAGAAGGAAGGGCACAAAGAAACCCAGACTGCAAAGACTACAATAAATGCCTAACTCTTCAATGCCTAGACACTGACAAATATTTACGAGCATCAAGACCATCTAGGAAAACATCATCTCACCAAATCAACTAAATAAAGAAAGTGGGACTAATCCTGGAGAAGCAGATATGTGTGACCTTTTAGACAGAGAATTCAAAGTAGCTGTGTTGAGAAAACCCAAAGTATTTCAATACAACATGGAGAAAAATTTCAGAATTCTATCAGATAAATATAACCAAGAGACTGAAATCAGTAAAAAGAATCAAGCAGAAATTCTAGGGTTGAAAAATGCAATGCTATACTAAAGAATGCATGTCTCTTAAAAGAAGGATTGATTGAGTAGAAGAAAGAATTAGTGAACTAGAAGAAAGAATTAGTGAACTTGAAGACAGGCTACTTGGAAATACACAGTCAGAGTACATAAAAGAAAAAAATAATAAAAAAGAATGAAGCATGCTTACAGGATCTGTGAAATAACCTCAAAAGGCACAAATCTGAGTTATTGGTGTTCCTTTTGCCTCTTTGTTTATGCAATCAGTGTTGTCATTAGTGTAAGATACTGAGTTAAAAGATAGTAGTTGGCGGCCGGGCGCGGTGGCTCAAGCCTGTAATCCCAGCACTTTGGGAGGCCGAGACGGGCGGATCACGAGGTCAGAAGATCGAGACCATCCTGGCTAACACAGTGAAACCCCGTCTCTACTAAAAAATACAAAAAACTAGCCGGGCGAGGTGGCGGGCGCCTGTAGTCCCAGCTACTCGGGAGGCTGAGGCAGGAGAATGGCGTGAACCCGGGAGGCGGAGCTTGCAGTGAGCTGAGATCTGGCCACTGCACTCCAGCCTGGGCGACAGAGCAAGACTCCGTCTCAAAAAAAAAAAAAAAAAAAAAAAAAAGATAGTATTTGCAAGCCTTAGGATAAACTCAAATCACAAAATATACAATAGATACACAAAAAAAGATAAAAAGCAGAAAGTTAAATCATACAACCAGAGAAAATCTTCTTCACTAAAAGGAAGACAGGAAAGAAAGAAAAAAGAGAAGAAAACAAAATAGCCATAAAACAAAAAACAAAATGGCAGAAATAAGTGTTTGCTTGTGTCTGGTAACATGGAATGTAAATGGACTAAACTATCCAACCAAAAGACATAGAAAAACTGAATGAATAAAAGAGTAAGACCCGATGATCTGTTGCCTACAAGAAACACGTTCACCTGTAAAGATACACATAAACTGAAAATAAAACGACGGAAAAAGACATTTCATGCCAATAGAAACCAAATAGAGCAAGAGTAGCTATAAGTATATCAGACAAAACAGATTTCAAGACAAAACTTTAAGAACCGACAAAGAAGATCATTATATAATGATAAAGGGGTCAATTCAACAAGAGGACATAACAATTGTAAATATATATGCATCCAGCACTGGGAGCACCCATATATATATATATATTTATTTATTTATTTATATATATGTGTGTGTATATATATACATATAATGTAATATATGTATATATATAAATATAATATTATACATATATATAAAGCAAATATTTTTAGAGCTAAAGAGAGAAATAGATCTCTATGCAATAATAACTAGAAACTTTAACATCCACTTTCAACATTGGAAAGATCTTCCAGACAGAAAATCAACACCAACAAAAAAAATCAGACATAATCTGCACTGTAGACCAAATTGACCTAATAGGTATTAACAGAACATTTTATCCAATGGCTGCCAAATACACATTTTTCCTGCTCAGCACATGAATTGTTCTCAAGGATAGATCATATATTAGTTCACAAAACAAGTCTTATTCAAAAATTGAAATAATATCAAACATTTTCTCTGGCCACAATGGAATAAACTAGAAATTTTGGAAACTATATAAACACATGAAAATTTTAAAATATGCTCCCAGTATCCAGTGGGTCAATAAAGAAATTAAGAAGAAAACCTAAAAATTCATTGAAACAAATTATAATGGAAATAGAACATAACAAAACCTATGGAAACAGTGACAGCAGTATTAAGAGGAAAATTTATAACTATAAGTGCTCACATTAAAAAAGCTACGCCTCCCAGGTTCACGCCATTCTCCTGCCTCAGTCTCCCAAGTAGCTGAGAGTACAGGTGCCCATCACCACACCTGGTTAATATTTTTGTATTTTTAGTAGAGACAGGGTTTTGCTGTGTTAGCCAGGAAGGTCTCGATCTTCTGACCACATGATCCGTCTGCCTCAGTCTCCCAGAGTGCTGGGATTACAGGCATGAGCCACCACGCCCAACCCCTATATTTCTAAATCACTAATTATATTAAAAATTCCAAAATTATTACATACTATAATGTAGAAAATAAAAATGTGGGATCATGACCTTATACATAACACACACACGAGAGAGAGAGAGAGAGAGAGAGAAACCATAAAGCAAAAATAAGTATGTTGCCTACCTAAAAATAAAGATATTTGAGTAATAGTGTTATACAAATGAAATCAATACCTTCAAAACACACTTTTTAAATGATCTTTATATAAAGAGATACTCTTTCACTAATAATAAGGAAAGTCAAATTGATAAAATTAGTATTTATTTATTTATTTATTATTTAGAGATGAGTTCTTATTTTATTGCCCAGGTTGGCCTCAAACTCCTGGGCTCAACTGATCCCTCTTGCCACCATCTCCCAAAGTGCTAGGATTACATGTGTGAGCTACCATGTTCTGCCTTAATAGAATTAAAAATGATAAAATGTATATATTAATCACCTGATTTGCATGTCAGTAGGTCAAAACGTATCATATGATGCCTTTCCACTATAAATGAAGTCCACTAGGCAATATTTCCCACATTAAATAGCAGAGCACAAGGTAAAGAAAATTGTCCTTTGTTTTGAGGGGAATATCTCAACATGTACATAAATCCCTTTTCCTCAGATGATTTACAGAGATGTCAAACCTCTACATGTTATGGGATATATCTCTTATCCTCATGGGAATATTGCTTGTCTATTAATTTCTGTTTTCCTGTTTTATCAATATAATATTTTTAATTTGTAGACTAATGTGGAGGTTTATGTTTGATAGGAGAAGATTATTAAAATCTTTACAGCTGGGCACAGTGGCTCACACTTATAATTCCAGCACTTTGGGAGGTCAAGACAAGAGGATTGCTTGAGCCCAGCAATTTCAGACCAGCCTGAGCAATACAATGAGACCCCATCTCTACAAAAAAATTAATAGATTAGCCAGGAATGGTAGTGTATGCCAGTGGTCCCAGCTACTAAAGAGACTGAGATGTGAGAATCGCTTGAGCCCGGGAAGACAACGCTGCAGTGAGTTCTGATTGTGCAACTGCACTCCAGCCTGGGCACAGAGTGAGATGTTTTCTCAATATATATACATTAAAATAAGAAATAAACTAATAAACAGTTTAAATTACTGCACAAAATTTAAGAATTAAGAATTAAGAATCTGGAGGGAAAAAATGGGAAAGGCAAATTAATGTCCCTGACAGGTGAAAACAATCTACATATTTCTATAATATTTTTATTTAATAAGAGAAATTCTTGGGCAACAGCTGGATACCAGTTGCCTTTACTCTCCTAGTCCCATTACCAATGTATGTTATTCTCCAGTTTCTTGGTTGCAAGCAATAAAAACTGATTTGTGATTGAATAAAAAATAAATTATTTGAAAGATGCAAAGGTCACAGAAATACTGGTACAATTGAAAAACAAGGATATAGAAACAAACAAGAGAAAAGAATGCCATGCATCCCAAGCCACAGGCAAGAATAACATTACAACAACCAGTAGAACACTAGATGTAACCTATCCATAAAAAGGACACAGGACACTACCCTTGCTCACAGGGTTACTTCTGTCTGTAGACTGTATACCACTGCTACCACTTCTGTCAACACTAGCATTTCTTCACTCTTTTGCTTTTTGCTAACCTTAGCTTCCAATTCAAAATACAGAGGAGGTATATTTCACTTCCCAAGCAAAGGTCACTCCTGTGTTTTCATTGTATGGGAGACTTCAGCCATGAATATCAGATATTTGGGTTTTTGTAGTGTGAGACAACATCTGTCATCCACCAAGTTCATCAAATATAAAAAGAGATTTTTGATATTGGGACAAAGAAATAAAGAACAATGCATCTATTATAATTAGGTAACATTTTTAAGGATAGTCAGTCAGAAGAAAGGTATTCCAGAAAATGCATAGAAACTTACCAAATTTTGAGACATAAATATAAGTCTTATTTGAGATATCTGATAGAGTACTTTAGATATTCATCATGTTATATTAAGTGTATTGAGTATATATTGCTTACATATTGAGTATATACCATGTATTATGAAATAAGGCAAGAATAACTAATTAGTTCCAAACTTTGACTGGTCTTGAATATCAAGAAAAAAAATGTGTTTATCTGTAATCGTAGACATTTGTTTATTTGTAATTGTTTAAATATTGTTCGAAAGGCAAAACAGCCATGCAGGAGAGAATGATAATGGCCCAAGTGTTATGAACAGAGAAACAGGCTAAAATTGCTGGGCAGGTATCAAAAACCTGCTGATAAAATCAATGTAATTAATAGAAAATAATTTAGTAATTTGGCCTTATTTGTTTATGAACCATAGTTTACTAAACCCTGCCTCAGTCTCTTGAGTAGCTGGGATTATAGGCTTGCACCACCATGCTCAGCAAGCACAATTTTATGACACTCTTCATGTGACTACTCATTTCCTGTGTTACTTTTGAAGATCAAGAAAAAGTATACACAGTCTCTAGAACCTAGACATTGGAGAAATAACTTAGAATACTCTCTAGTCCTCTCTCCTTCAGCATGTACTATTATAGCATGTTAGTTATAATCATGAAATTTAAAGTTTTAGTTTGAGTTGTTTGACAAAATGCCCATTATACTGTAGAGAAATAGACATAATATACAGAAATAATATAACAAGGACTTTAAGTGACTGAATATGATAAAATATTTGTTAAAATATAGTCTTTTCCTTAAAATGCAATAACTATTATTATTGATTAAACAATGTCACATGTGATATATTTGTTTGTTTCTTTTTTCTTAGTCGAGAAATACGAGGAAAATAATGACCTCATTGCAATAAGTGTAGAGTTGAAATTGATGACATCATCCAAATTGGAAATATCTTTGAAATCAGGAAGTAATTTTATAGATTACATTACATGGAAGCTTTTACAGTGTGCATTGTAAAAAGTAAGAGCCTTTAACTCAGCTTCTCTTAAGGCCAATGAAATGTTTTATTTAAATGGGAAATTAGAGTTATAAAGCATATTCAAACACTTTAATTTTGTAGTATCACTCTATGTGTACAAAAAATATGTTTGGTAACTCTAGTAACATCGTAAGTTATCAATGATATACAACAATAAATAAAATTAATTTCTATGCTTTATAATTACTTCAAATGACTACTACACAAAATAATTTACATATAAATTTATGAAGAAATTACTTTCCCACAAAAGCCTGTTGGCTAGTAACCAATTTGCCAATATCTGTAAGTTGAAACATTTTACAGAAATGTGTAAAATTCTTTTTTTTTTTTTTTAATTTAAAGATCAGAAAAACTGGGCCGAATTTCTCACACACAGAAATGTCCACTAAAGCACTGAAGCTGAATGACAGCATAGGGAGGACACTCTGTCATACTCTGAGTCCACTCCAACCTAACCCTGACACTAAGTATCAGTTGCCATTTTTAACTGTTTGTCCTGTTTAAGTTCAACCCAACCTGGTTGTCCCTGTAGGCACATTTGTCTTTGATCCAGGTATTGCTGGATAAAGTGTGTAGTAAGGACTGGCTCAGTGGCTGCAATAGCACACTGGCTCTAGTTTCGAAGAATTTACTCCGATCAGATAGAAAGTATTTTCAGTAGAAGATACGAGAGTGGTCCAGAAAGAGAGATTTAAGCCTTTGGAAGTGAATAACGAAAAAGCACCATCCCTGATTATCTGGTGAACAATGAAGCTGAATGCTTCTAAGATACTCCAAGCTGTGCACGAAATGCTCCCAATGACCAGGAGGACGGCATTGTTAGGTGCTGTGAATGAGAGTCCTCCAGAATCTTCCTTATCAATTTACCTTTAAACCATTCCTTCTTTCTTGCCTCAGCAGGAAGTGTCAATTCTGATATTTTTAGAAATTTTTTTCTTCCCTTGAATGATTACCCCAACAGGATCTTTTGAAAAAATAGTACATTTAAAAGTTTTATGTAATTACAGCCTGAGGTCCACTAGCATTAAGAGGAGCTTTATAGTCAGAATGCCTTGCTGTTTGCACAGAAAAACCCTGTGGTTCACTGCTTGTCTGATACTTCAATTATTTGACTGTAATCACATAGTAAAGCAGATATTGATTTCCTAGGTATTCAAATTACACCCTTAAATGCAAGCACCAGTAAAAGGATTTTTTATCCCTTAAAATGATATACAATTTAGCGATATTGGCTTGTGCTCATTGTACGGGCGTATGTTCACGTATTTTTTAAAAGTTATATTATAAAACTCCATCATAGGGATAATTTATTCAATATATTTAGACTTTTTCTTGTAGGAGGTGTTCTTTTCATTGGCACATAAAAGTAAAGGTACATTATGATTAGAAGATTGGGACATTCGTGAAAGTAAACAGTTATTTTTTTCTCTCTTACAATATAAGCAGTCCATATATATTTATTTTTTGTGATTATAGAGTCTCCAGGCACATATGAAATATAAAAATAGTATCGGCCAATAAATAGAAGCTTGTCTTACTCAATTGTGTTATTGAACTATTTCCTTTCTCAAAATATTACAGAAATATCAGGGAAAAACATTTAATGCTCTTCTTAGATGAAAATAATCAAGTATATTAATTAGACTTCATAAGTACCGTGTAAATATTCCTCTAAACAATCCATTACTGGCAACAAAAAATTCTGACTAGCCATTAACAAATTTGGCTCTTTTCCTTTTCAACATAGAAATCATAATTCTTTACTATGTTTCAACAGCTGAAGCACAGAAATAATGTTGAAGCTACAAAAGGAAACATTTTCTAATCATTCTTCTAGGTTTGGGTAGTTGGTTTGAGTCAAAACACACAAGCCATGCAGTGGGATAATGAGACATAGACGTGTAAGACAAATAAGTGAGAACGTGTAAAAAAAAAATAGTGGACCATTGTTCTTGTCTGTTAAGAGTTTTGGTTGAATTCTTGGCACATTTAAATTACTATCTTGTCCAGAAATGACAGTCTCCCACCTTTTTGTCCTCCCCCAAGTAAATGAAACACTATTTGAGATCTGCAAGTAGTAATTAAGACATCATCTTACTTACTCTAATGGTAATATTTTTAAAGGGTAAGAGTATATTTGGAATTGAACATTCAATAATTAAATTTTCTATGTCTGTTTTTTGGGGATTTCTTAAGGATTTGTCCAATTCATCAGAATTATTCACTTAAAAATATAATCACCATCTTCATCTTGACGTCCTTTCTAATGTATTTTCATTAATTACATAAGAATGGAAATAAGGATCATGTTTTCATTTCTGTATCTTTCATTAAACATTTTATATATAATCAATATAATTAAGATGACTTTAAGTAATAGTTTACACTATTTATTAGGATATGGATATTGAATATAAAATTGAATATATAAATCTTGACTTTACTAAAAAACTTTATTTGACATATCTTTGCCAAAGAGATATGTTGGATATCATACAGCCTGTCAGGTAAAAATGTTCTATTAACGTCTGTCATTTAAGGGTTTTCCAATTACATGAAGCTATGAATTATAAACATTCACATAGAATACTAATTCTAAGCAATTATTGAGAAATAATTCTGTAGTTGGTTTTATAGTTTTTAAAAAAGTTTTTAAACTATTGAGAACATCAAGAAAATTATAATAAATCTGATGCACATGTGTTTACAGCCTGGGTGTATACAATGTAAACATATGACCTTCATACACAGACATACAAATCAAGTGTACAATGAAGTGAGGAGTAGTGTCTTATTGATCAAGCCTGATTATAACGTAGTCTATCCATCTTTTTCATTCACGCACATTTTAATTTTAAAATGAAAGAATATTTTAAATAGAGTGACCAGTCCATTAAAAAGTCCTCAGTACATTGTTGTGCAATCAACAAATGAGTTTTTCAAACTAATTGTTATACAAAACCATAGGTTGGGTGCGGTGGCTCACGTCTGTAATCCCAGCACTTTGGGAGGCCAAGGGAAGGTGGATTACCTGAGGTCAGGAGTTCGAGACCAGTCTGATCAACATGGAGAAACCCCATCTCTACTAAAAATACAGAATCAGCTGGGCAAGGTGGCATGTGCCTATAGTCCCAGCTACTAGGGAGGCTGAGGCAGGAGAATCGCTTGAACTGGGGAGGCAGAGGTTGCAGTGAGCCGAGATTGCACCATTGCACTCCAACATGGGCAACAAGAGCAAAACTCCGTCTCAAAAAAAAAAAAAAAAAAAGGGAATTGTATGTTGTTTTCCCTGCCATTAAAACAAACAAACAAACAAACAACAAAAACCAAAAAGAAAAACGATGTGCTCAAACACTAAACCGTGCTTTGTGCAAATGTGATCAAGTTAAGATGAAGTCACACTGGCTTAGGGTGGACCCTAAATACAATGTCACTGGTGTCTTTGTAAGAAGAGCAGACATAAAGACACAGGAGAAACAAACAAGGGGAAGACCATATGGTGACAGAGGCAGAGATCAGAGTGATGCGTCTGTGAGCAAAGGAATGCCAGGAGTGCAGGCAAAAAATCCTCAAGCTGGAAGAGGCCAGGCATGATCTTCCCCTAGAGCCTGACTTTGCTGATGCCTTCATTTTGGAATTCTAATATCCAGAACTGTGACAGAATGAACGTCTATGCTTTAAGCCATCCAATTTGTGGTACTTTGTTTTCATAGTCCTGGGAAATTGATATAATTGGTCTTATTTCATTGAAATAAGTTATTTGAAACTCATAAAATAAATAAATGTTGTTGACATTGTGCCAGGTGTTTTCAGATAGATACATTTTAATTTTCTTTGGTAATTTATTTATGAATATACAATTATGTATATGAGATACATTGGTATTGATCTTATAAATTGTTATAAATTTCCATGTATTAGTTCATTTAATTTTCATAACTTCTGAGGTATGTTGACCTAAAGGAAGAAGCTAAGGCACAAAATATAATTTTAAAGAGTTTTTATTTGGGCCAATGTGAGGTCAGCTGCCTGGGAAACATTTTTACGTTACCTTGGGAAGTGCTGTGTTTGACCTTGATTATTGCCAGGTTTTTAAAGGCAAAAATGAAAAAAAGGAGTGGGCTGATACAAAATCATCAGGAATTCTCATTGGTTTACAGAAATGACATTGACTAGTGATTTCTATCCATTGTTAAACTGTATGATGGGAGTTATGGTGTCCAGCACGTGACATTGTTAGGTTAATTTATAGTGACTTGTGTCATCAGTCAGTCTGGAGTCACATGGCAAGCAGCTTCAAGAGATCATTTAGTTCAAAGAGGGCAGTGGGATATAAGTGCTGTCTTTTTTTCAATGCCTCTCTGGGCCTGATAGTTTAAATGGGGCTCATATTCCTCATATTAAAAGTTTCTTTCTTTGGTACATACTTAGGCTACTTCTATTTCACAGTTGAGTTAATTGAGGCACAGAGATGATCAACAAATGTGTCTATAGCCTTACAGTCAAAATATCGGAACACAGGTTAAGTTCTGTAACAATAATAAAGAAGAAAGGAAACAAATTTATATTGTCATTTCAGCAAGGAACATAGATACACAAAACTGATGTAGTCATACTTGATCCCCGCCTCTAAGAGTTTGGAAGTTAAAATTTCAATTTAAAAATCCTTGACCTATGTTTTTCTCCCCCCCATGAATAAGACACTTACAATTCTCTATTCTTCTGTGTTTCTTCTTCAATAGATAGGAAAGTCTCATGATAAACCCAGGATTGAAACGTCAGGCCACCGATGATCTTCCAAGCTGGGGTAGCTGTACACACTCCTGAAAGGCACCATTGATACTGTCACTCACTTTATTTCATTTAGCTAACACAGGAGTATCAAAAATCATCTTGAATTGTTTATTTTCTCTTTGCTCCTCAGTGTCGTTAACACTATAACCAGAACTTAAGGCAGTACCTGGTTTAAATAAATCTACATTTCCTGTTAATTTCCTTAGAACTTGTTTGTTTATTGTGTGGTATTGTTACCTACTAGGATATGTTTGAATAAAGAAGATAGAACTGCTAATAATCCTCTGTCTCCCCACATTGATATGCATGACTTATACAAAAAAACGATTTGTCTAATTTACCATATGTGGATGCTGATCACATCAATAACCTTGGCAGCAAGATTTTGGGAACACCTAGATTCATCTGGGGATTGTTAAGATTAATTGAGTTCTACATTCAATGTGGGCATGCACTCATATTGTGATCATTATTATCTGCTCAGTGCTTAACACAGTGCTTGGCAAGTGGCTGGCACAAACCTGGCACTTAGGACACTTTGGTGAATGAACAGATTTGATAAGTCAAAAGGTGCTACAAACTTACAAGAAGTAAGATGCCCAAAGAGATTCCCAAGAGTTGATGGGAAAAACTGCAAGCTGGAAGAATCTATCCCATGAGTAGGGTTACCCTCACTCCTCTCTCTCTGTAACCCTCTCTAATTATGGATATGGGTAGCTGTGTGTTGATGGTAAGAGAAACAAACTGAAAAGAAATAGAAAAAATGGGTATAATATGAAAAAAGTCTTACTCTCTGTATAAATCCTTTGTTAAATCTATTGAATGTGAAGTCTTGCATGATCTATATTGGTTCCACGTTGCTCATGTTAAACAGATTGTTAAAAATCTGCATGACTATTAAATTTTATTCTCCTTAGGTGAACTCTCAAATTAAAAAAATAAAAATAAAAAATCAAAGGAAAGGCCTAGTGTGGGGAAATGACCAACTCTACCATCCAAAATGTAAATTCATGACATCTCAAGCATAGTTCAGATAAACTATTGACTTCAGTAATCTAAGGCAAATCAGATTACCCACTCAAAAGGGAAACCACTGTGACAGGAAACACAAGCAGATCAGCTTTAGGGATTAAATTAAGCAGGTCATCAGCTTGACAACAACTTGAGTTGCCTGTGCCCAGGAAATGGAGCCCTGGTTCCCCATGTGGAGATTAAAGCCCTGACTTCAAAAGGGCATCAGTTCACTTTGAGAAATTATGTAGAATAACTTTCTGCCTCTGGAAATATGAGTGTTGGGCAAAAATATATGATATAATAAATTTTAGGCTGTCATGTTGTAAAGAAACAATTAAAATTTTTTTTCTAAACCATAAAACAAAATGAGCAAAAATCTGACTTATCAATCTCTTTTTCTAAAGTACTATTATCTTTAAAAACCAATATATCCTTCTATTTTAATTTTAATAGTTATGTCATAATAGACCTAAGAAAATCCATACATATTTCATTCAAAGTTTTATTTTTCTTTCAAATTTATTTTTATAGTGTTCCGAAATATTTAATTCCCTCTGGTGTTCATTTAGTGATTTACTTAGAAGGCATGCTGTGCAGACAAAGCAAGTTGTATTACAATTTTCACTTCTCTCCAATCAATTTTAAAACCTGAGACAGCCAAAAATTCATCAATCATAATGTTGGAATTATTTTTCAGGCTTACGTAGGCACATAAGGATATTATTATGGATGTTAGAAACATTTCCCTTCGGTAAAAAAACTAATGCAAATCACTGGATTGCTGTATTTTAAGATAGAGCTTGACAAGGATAAAAGTCTCAAAAACAGAAATATTTATTTCACTTTTTGTAAAAATTCTTATTAAACTACTTTATTATATAGCCTTATGTGTTAGACTACTAAATATAAATTAAATGAATATGTTAATTATGAATGTGTCTATAATTAAGAGTGTACATGAGTGCTGTTGGCACTACCCTTAGGAAGAGAATAGGAAAATAACTCTTGGACAGATTTCCTGACACTAAAGTGCCTTTTTCATGAAGGGTCATTATCCAGTTGTCATGTTCTTGCTTTATATGCTCTCCCAGTGCCTCCTGAATTGGTTATAGAATTTGGGACATTAAGCCCCTCTCTCTAGCTGATTGAAAAATGAGTGAACAACCAATCCAAGCTGGATTTATCAGTTTATTTTAATAAGAAATTTATATTCAAGTAATATAATCTATGATGAAAATTTAAGTAAAAGTTATATGAAACTATTTGAAACACAAGAAAATCCATCAGCGGAAAGAGATAAGAAGGAAATCAACCCAGAGAAGCAGAGACAAGCAAAGATAACATGCCCCAGTAAAGTGAGCAGGGTTTCTGATAACCCTGATATCTCAGGTTCTCACCAGTTGAGAGTTTTAGATTTCCTTCCTTCCTTCCTTCCTTCCTTCCTTCCTTCCTTCCTTCCTTCCTTCCTTCCTTCCTTCCTTCCTTCCTTCCTTCCATCTTTCCTTCCTTCCTTCCTTCCTTCCTTCCTTCCTTCCTTCCTTCCTTCCTTCCTTCCTTCCNCTTCCTTCCTTCCTTCCTTCCTTCCTTCCTTCCTTCCTTCCTTCCTTTCTTTCTTTCCCTCCCTCCCTCCTTCCTTCCTTCTTTCCTTCCTTCCTTTTTTTTTTTGATGGTGTCTTGCTCTGTCACCCAGGCTATAGTGTAGTGGCGTGATCTCAGATCACTGTAACCTCCACCTCCTGGTTCAAGCAATTCTGCTGTCTCAGCCTCCCAAGTAGCTGGGATTACAGGTGTGTGCTGCCATGCTTGGCTAATTTTTGTATTTTTAGTAGAGTCGGAGTTTCGCTGTGTTGTCCAGGCTGATTCTGAACCCCTGATCTCAGGTGATTTGACTGCCTTGGCCTCCCAAAGTGCTGGGATTACAGGTGCGAGCCAGGGCGCCCTGCAGAGTTTTAGATTTTCTTACTGTATCTGTGTTCTGCAAAATGTGTTTTTCACCTTCCCTTTAATTTCTTCTTCTTTTTTTTTTCTTAAATGGTTTCATGTGAGAAAATGAATCCTGGATTGGGCATGGTGGCTCATGCCTGTAATCCCAGTACTTTGGTACGCCAAGGTAGGCAGATTGTCTGAGCCTAGGAGTTGACGATCAGCTTGGGCAACATGGCAAAACCCCATCTTTACAAAAAATACAAAAATTCTCTTGGTGTGGTGGCACATGCCTGTAGTACTAGCTCTTCAGGAGTCTGAGGTGGGAGGATCACTTGACCCTGGGAAGTTGAGGCTGCAGTGAGCCAAGGTTTTGCCACTGCACTACACCCTGGGTAATAGAGTAAGACCCTGTCTCAAAAAAAGTACCAAAAAATAATAATAATAAAAAGTAAAGAAAGTGAATGAATGCTGAATAAGTATTAACTTTCCTAAATTTTTGATGAATTAATTTAAAAAATTGTTCCTATATCTTTGCTAAATTTCTTGATCTCATAAAATATTGTGGTTTAGGATTATTGGTATCTTTCTTGATTAGAATTCCCAAGGGGATGCAGAAAATGTTGATTGGTTATGAAATCCCATTAAAAGTGGAGCATGAGTATCTAGACCTGTGATCATCTGTTGCTAAGAGATCCAGACCTGTTTCAGTTCATAATCTCTGTAAGACCCAGATATGAAGTTTTCCATGTTATAAAACACATGCCACTCAAATAATTCTTCCTTGTTTTTACTTAAATAATTTTGGAAACTATTCTTGCTTCCAAACAGAGGTGAACTAAGACAAAAGACAAAGTATTGATTCCTCTTTCTCTCATAGTTAGCTACATAATGTTAGGTAAACTTCAAAATGTATTGTTAAACACAGTTTTGTTTTCATTGTTAATAACATAGAGCTATCCGGTTGTGTTACAATTAAATGAGTTATTGTACACAAAGTTTATGGCATAGTAGCTGGTACTTACAAATGCTAATAATAACATGGCTGTTGTTAATATTATTACTCACTTTGAAGCAAACAGACTGAAAGAGAGGCACACGCTGAAAAAGTAAGCAGAAAAGAATCCTTCTGTAGAAACAATCAATACTACCTCCTGAATAAGGATCATATACCTGCAGGCTTTTAGTACATGAGTAGAATTTTAACAGAATCTGAGGAAAGGAATTTCAAGCTGAAAAAATTATATGAGCAAATGCCTGGGAACTATAACACAGATCATATGGATCTTAGTCAGTTTGGATGGATGTAACCAAGTACCGCAGACTGGAAGGCATATAAACTGCTAACATTTATTTCTCACAATTCTGGAGGCTGGAAGTTCAAGACCACAGTGGCAGTATATGGTTGAGTTCATGTGAAGGCCGTCTTCTGGATTACAGATCATCTACTTCTCGTTGTATTATAACATGGCTGTAAGAGCAGAGAGAGCTGAAGTAAAACTCTCGTGTGTCTTTTTTCAAGGGTGTTAGTCCACAGACATGACCTAATCATTCCCAAAGGCCCCATCTCTTAATATAATTGCTATAGGAGTTAGGATTTCAACACGAATTTTGTGGAGGTGGGGACACAGACAGTAATTCTGCACTTTTTGTTAGCTAAGCAGTCAAGCATTTGACACAGGGGAACGTAATGATATGACTGGATGAGGTTTGGTTCCATTTTGCTGGCTTCCTTTTAGGGCTCATTTTTCAATCTAAAGTTTGGTTGCCTTGTTTCCCATCTCTCTAACAACTCATTTTCGTCAATAATATCTTCTCTGTCTTCTATCCTGAGCACTCAAATACATCATTTAAGAAAAATGTTTTCTATTTCTTTGGCCTGGAAACGCTTGTTTCCTAGGTTTAACAGTTTTACAGAACTGCCTTTCAAGCGACCTATCTCCTCTCACTTCTCTTCTTTCTCTAAAAGGTAGTTTACATTCGCTGTCTTCAATTTGATTTTTGTTTTTTGTTTGCATACCCTCATTACTGAATCATTTCTAATCTGGTTTCCATTTCCCCTAAAAGGCTGCATGATGCAAGGAAAAGACCACAGGTTTGGAAATTAGACATGACTGCTTTTATCCCCTGCAGTTATCAGATAAATTATCATCGAAAGACTCAGCCTAACTTTCCTCATCTGTGAAAAGTCACTGATATTAAGATCTTTATGGTTTCAGTGTAAGAATGAGAGGACCTAATCTATCTAATATACCTAGCACAGTGGCTGGCAGAAAGTCCTAGACATGTATACATTCAATCTATTTAATTTCTTTTTCCCATGGTATTTGGTCACTGTTGCTTAGATCCTATCCCATCTGACTCTCTGCCCTGTCAGTCCTCTTTTTCAAACACTTTCCTCCTAGGTTTCACTGTAACTGTAGTCTCCTTTTATCCGTTACTACCTCTCCTTTCTTCTTCTTCAGACTCCACTCCGCAGTGGAGTCTATTCTATACATATTTTTGTCTTTTAGCAAACTTAGCCAGTTCGACATATTAAACTATTACCTCTATATTAATGGTTCCCAAATTTATAGTTCTTTAGAATTCTAACACTGAACTCTATCATAAGTTCTGGTCTACAATATCCAGTATATGAATAACTGAATTATCAACCTCTAACAAATACATACACACATTGTGCACACCCCAGCTCTTTCTTCCTCCTTTATCCTTAATCGCTACTTGACCTAGCTATCTGTTATCATTTTCTTGTCATTTTCATCTTCCCATGCTATGGTAAATAGAATAGTGGACCCCAAAGATGTCCATGTCCTAATTTCCACAACCTACGAATATGTTATCTCACAAGATAAAGGAACTTTGTGGGTAAATTTTATTAAGGATCTTAAGATGTAAATATTATGCTGAATTTTCCAGCCAGGCCTAATGTAATCACAACAGCTGGATCTTCAGAGTCAGAGAGAAGAGACTATGACAGAATCAGAGGCTGGATTTATGTGCTTTGAAGACAGAGGAAAGGGCCATGAACCAACGAATTCGGAAGACCCAGACTCTCCTTTATAACTTCCAGAAGGTATAAAGCTATGACAGTACCTTGACTGGAATCTACAAAGTGCATTTTGGTCTTCTGACACCCAGAACTGTAAGATAATAAGTTTGAGTTAAGTCTCGCAGTTTATAGTAATGTCTTCTGCTTTAGGAATTAATACACACACACCTATATAGATACCAAGA
This sequence comes from Theropithecus gelada, assembly GCF_003255815.1. NCBI lineage: Eukaryota > Metazoa > Chordata > Mammalia > Primates > Cercopithecidae > Theropithecus > Theropithecus gelada. Next base: position 93,616,359 of record NC_037671.1, on the reverse strand, counting down.
CATTTTACATTGTCCTCTATTATGTGTCTTGTATTTTCTTTTACATACTACCATAAGACTGCTTTATTTGAAGACTTCATTTTTTAGAATGTATTGCCTCAGCTCCATCATTAAGGTCCATCAAGGTGTCAGTTGTGCTGCCACCAGTTAGTTTATCAAAAACATTTGTATTGTGATCAATGGCTTTCCTATTATTTTCTCAGAACACCTCTCAAAGTGTAGTATGCATGCAACTAATGAAATGTTAAGATCATTGAGGTTTTTTTCAGACTACGTTAATTTTTCTAGTTATATATTTATGGTTTTGAAACTGGAAAAGTTCCCTTGTCTCTCTCACAGGGCATGCAACGGGGATGTATCTCGCTTTTTCAGTGGCCCTCTGCTCAAACCTCTAAGGGCGCATACAGACAGGCAGGCTGTGGGGCTCTGACCCCATGGCAGTGTCTAGGGGTGAATGTTTACTGCTGAAGCCCCACTGGGCATGTGTTACAGGGGGCTCTTTTAGTTTAACCTTCCATAGGTGGCTTGTGGTTAGTCAGCTCAATTAGACCCCTGCCTTACAGAAAGGACAGAGGGTTTTCTGTATCAGGTACCAGAAGAATCAGATCACACGTGGACTTGGAGAATGAGTGCAAGGTTTTATTGAGTGGAAGTAGCTCTCAGCAAATGGGGGAGTCAGAAGGAAGATGGTTTTTCCCTGCAGTCTCCGGGCTCTCCTCTGACTGCCCCGGCCAAACTCCACCTCCTTCCACTGGTCGATACCCTGCCAGCGTCTGTCCTGCGTTCTTCTGCTGGCCTGCTCCCCCGTTGTGTGTCCGCCTGCCAGGGTCTTGGGGTTTTTATAGGCACAGGATAGGGGCGTGGCAGGCAAGGGTGGTCTTGGGAAATGCAACATCTGGGTGCTAAGGCGGGAGTGCCTGTCCTCACCTAGGTCCATGGGCCCAGGCCCTGGGGGGTGAAGCCCTCGCCAGGGACCCATCGCCAGGGACCCGCCCTTCTCCTCCCAGCACTTCCCTGCCCTGCATTCCGTATCAGTTTCACACAGTGGTCCATACAACAAAACCATTATGCCTGTGATTTAATAGATATTTATAGAAAAAAAGTATCTTAAAAAAAAAAAATACTGCTTAGACAAAGAAAAGCAATATGCAGATAAGACAAAAATTGCAAAGAATTTAGGAAAATGTCACAGATTCAGAAAATACAGAATAAAGATTTAAGTTCAAATTGCTTAACAGTAACTAGAAATTATTGACATTATTGAGAAATGATAAAATTATCCGAAATTAAAAACAAAGAAAAGAATCACTAAAATAGAAATTTACTATTATAAGACTGGAGGTAGCTTTCTAGATTTTTAGCATTTTAAATTCTAATACATAAATAGTGATTGCTAATTATTCACAACAAATACAAAGTAAATCCCCGGGGAGTACAAATACCCTGAGCCCTACTCTGGACCTGTTGAAGGTGAAAGTGAGGGCCAGTGCCTCTATTTGTAACAAGTTGCCCAGGGGCATTGTTGCAATAGGGGAAGTTTGAAATACTGGACTGGAGGAATATTCAAAGAAACACCCACAACTAGTCTGTAAAGTGTATCTAGTATGTAGATACATATCTTAAAAAAGCACTTGCCTTAATAGTCATACAAACATTGAAGAAAAATAGAAGCTTTTCTAAACTTGATCTTTTTAAGACAGTAACAGTGGAGGTCATTCATATTTACTTTTCTATTCCTCAAACCAAAGTTATGGTTACTTTCTCTCAAAGGCAAGAGACCTAGGCAAAACATTTTGCAAGTTGGAAGACAGAACTTTTTATCAATCTTTTTTATGTCACATTGTATTCATGTGCTAATAATTTTATGATATAGTAAATATGACTGAAGACCAATGATGTGTGTCACATCACCTCCAATGAAGGTTTTAATACACAAGATTATTAACTTAGAAGTGTTCAAAAGTTGTAAAGATTTTTGAAAAGGGCACTGTACTTTCCTGTTTTAAAAAAGAAAAAGTGGTAAACATTTATTCCAACTGCATTGCATTTTGAAACTTTTATTTTTCCTTTTTTTTTTATTAAAGCACTACTCCCTTTGTTATAATAAAATTATAAGTTTAGAATTAGGAATGCATTTTCTATATATGTAATTTTATACAGATTACGTTTCTAAGATTTTCTAGGTTATTCCATACAAGATTATAGATCTTATATCATCAGTAAAATATTCAGTATAAAAAGATTATTAAATAACACATCTAAATAAAACCAAATATCTGACTGTAAAGAAGATGCTTACCTTTATAATGAATGCTGGTACTTATGGTAAAGCAATTTTAGTTAGTACACTAGTCTCCACAGTAATTTATTGAAAAAGAAGCTGAGGATTCATTTGTTCAGAGAATTCCAGAACAGTCCTATTGCCATAATTTTAGTTACTCACACTTAAACATTTAGGAAAAGGTAACAAAACCGTTTTTCCCTAATCTGTGTCTTTCCTTTTCTTTCACTTTTCTTTCTTTATCTTCCTTGCTCCCTCCCTCCCTTCCTTCCTTCTCTTTCTTTAATTTTTGTGCTGTTTTGGCTTTCTATTATAATGAAAAATGTATGTGTTTTAACCAACAGAAAAGTTCTGCTTTTCGCCAGCTGTATACATTTTGAAAAGTATATGCAATATCTCTCAGAATCAGACTTCTTATATTTTAAATAACAAAATCATGATTCCCCTTAGAATTATTGTAAAAATTAAATGAGATAATGGCCTAATATTTGTGTTTTTCTGTTACATAATGTCTTCTCAGTAAATTCATTAGTGAGTGGTCCTTCCCTGTTTCTAATCCTGAGATATCCTTTTCTTCCAACTTGTGGTTTTTCTGCGTACCAAACTGATAGTAGCTGCATTTTACTAAGGTTCTTACAAATGCAGAAATTTGGGCACCCTGGTAAAAACAGTAGATGCCTTGAAATTGCTGTTATAAGAAATTATTTTCCAAAGGCTGCTCCAGAGGCCTGTATAATTAACAAAACAAAACAAAACAAAACAAAACAAAACTTCTTAGAAAATCTTCCTGCCTATTTGTAAACCCACATCTTCACAATTTTTAAATATATCAGTGTGGGATATAAGCATGCTCATAAATGAAATACTCTTTAAGACTCTGGCTCATTAGTGAACAAAGTGACCAGTGATTCAAGAACTGACATTATGTGATGTTTTAGTGCCTCCTAGTCATCCTTTAGCTGAAGCAGATATTCTCACTTTAACATTATAGCGGATAAAAACACAACAGCTGTCACTAGACAGATAAGATCCACAGAAGTTTATGAGTCATACACACCCACTACCCAAGGGAAAAGGACACTGCATTCCACATGGGGGTCACAATCTATAACAGACGAATAGCTGGGGGCTGTGGGAGCAGACCCACAAGAAGGTAGAGTGTCTTCTTGTCCTGGAGGGAGAATGCGGTGGGCTTGTTTGAATCATTTTGCGGGCTGGCAGAGAACTGCAAGCTGCTCAGGGATAAGCAGGAACTTCACCTGGTTTATTTGATAAGGAGGTTTATTTGGGTAGCGGACCTAATTTGTAGGAGCAGAGAGAAGACATTAAAACTCATGATCAAGCCATTTGAAGCTCTTATGATTTCACCAGTCCAAGCAGCACAAAATACGAGACCTTAGTTGTAAGTATTACACCAATGAAACCGAAAGCCCAGGAATGAATATAGTGAATTTCTGTCAAGCCAAGGGTCTAAAGCAGGGTTGTGTAACTCAGATCATCAGAATGACCACTTCTAATCTACGTAAGGATGGAGAGGAGACATCTCTTGGGATATAAAACTGAAATCTACATATGTAATTGGTATTGCTAGATTCAAGTCACCCCAATTCATTTTGAGCACAATTACTTTGAGTTTTTAAAATATTGGAAATTCTTCGTTGTTTGATAAAAATTATTTTAAACTCAAAATATGTTATAAACTTTTATGTTTCTAACTCATTCTCACACGTAAAAAAGTGGTCTTACTAGTTTGAGAATAACTATATAAAAATTGTCATTTTGTTCACTTGTTCCTTCTATTACTAGAAGATTAACAAGGGCTTTTAGTAAGTTCCCATCAATCAAATTAGCATTTTAAATAGATTATTTAAATGAAAAAGATCTTTTTTTTTTTCTTGTTTCAAAAGATGATTTAGATGTACCTCTAGTGATTTGGGGTTAGTTTCAACTTCTTTGTACTTTCTCTTTCCAAAAACATATGCTAATAAGTTCTCAGCAATATTGTGAAGATAAACTGAAAAGCACTTTGCATAAATGAAATGGTATATAAATGCAAATTAATAGCACTAATGTATGTTATAATTATATATGGAATCTTCCAATGTGAAATACTGTCTTAAGATATATCCCCCAGGGAAAGATAAGAATGAAAGAGTTCACAAAAGGACACTTAAGATGGTTAAAGTAGAATGAAACTTACGCATACACGAAAGGAAAGTAGGGAAGCTAAGATTATTTAGCCTGGAAATGTGAAGAGATAGAGTGAATATAATTGAGTTATTTAAGATTGTGAAGGGTATAGTAAAAATTGATAAGATCCTTTTTATGTGCTATTTCATAATACAAGAAGGAGGGATCACTCAAAACTAATGGAAGGTTAATTTAAAACGAACAAAAGGAAATGCTTAATCTTCACATAGTGTAAAGCCAAACCACATAATTCAATCCTTTAGGAGATTATAGATTAAAATACAGAGGCTACATTTTAAAAATAGAAAAAATGAACATTTTGTAGACAAAGGAATTTTCCACATTGAATGGAGGAGAATGTAAGGCCAATGAAATTAGATGACGATCATTAGTATTTGCAATAAGGTTATTCCATCCCTCAATTTAAGTATAAAATTAGTCATGGACCAAGGAGACTGCTGAATTTTTAGTATTCTTGATTCACTTATAATTGTATTTTCAAGGAGGAAAGTCATGAACCTATGGATGTGTCCACACCTCCTCATTGCTATGCTCCATATTTATTCCTCATTCTTTCATTCTCCTAGTAATCACTTGAATTTCTTTTATTAATTTACAATCCTATCTGTCTAAAAAAATTTATGCAGTCAATAAATCATTAAAACACTGCTACATAATCAAATACTGTATATTAAAGTTTGAATTTTCCAAACTTACTTTATATTGAAGAGCTGTGGGAATGAATTCAGCAAGCAGAAATTCTGATTTTATAATATTCAATATTTTGTGCTGTTTTAATGATAAACATTAATACTTTAGTAATTTCAATATGAATATTTGGAAGAGAAGAATGCATTTCAATCATGCACACAATTTAATAAAAAATAAATTTATGAGAAAAAATGTTTCCGTTTAAGTGCTTGAGGATGTTAAAATGTGGGGAGTTCTAAGTAAATGTAAAAGGTGAAAATAAAAATGGTCTTTCTACACACAAATAATAAAGATACATTCTTCTTATTTCTATTTAAAAAGCTTAAAACAAATAAATGTCATTTTTATCAATGACTGTTTCTTCTAAAATTTTTTGAAAACGAAAATTGGTTAAAATTTGAGGGGGAAAAGTATAATTTTACTAGAACAAATATTTGCTTTAAGGAAAATTAATAAACAGCCACATTGCCTATTGTTTTTCCTACTAGAGAAGCTGACCGGACTAGGATAAGTCTATTTTTATTTAATTCTCAGCTTCTTTTTAGGGCAGTCTCCCAATGTTAAAGAATTATAAGTTCCAGGAATAATCCAATATACCTGTTACAGCTGAAACTTAATTTCATTTTAACATCTCCAAATGTAGCATTGAGGACTTTGCTTAAATGGGGATTGAACATATCCTCTATTGGGCAGATATTTCAGGACTTCTAAATTAAGAAAATTCAAAGCACAGAGTCTGATAGCTGTGACTTTATGTTACATATTTTAACAAAGTGAGGAATGTGAAGCCAAGAAATGAGAAATATGAAGAAAAGCTGCATTCACAGCTGTTATGTCGTAATTATGAGAAATGTGAAAAGAAAGATAAAGTGAGAGGAGTGGTGTACAATATGGAAAGAGGGGTGGAAGTTGTTTTATTTTGTTTTGTTGTTTGTTGAGTGGTGTGTAAGCAATAAGTACACATTTTAATTACTATTACATATGGTCATTTTTTTCTAACTAGAAAGAAATTCAGCCTCATAGGAAAAAAATTTTAAAGTATGCCTATATAACCCGTTTCCAAAGATTAAACAATTTTCTAGTGTGGTTTAAGGGAGCCTTAAGCTGTGAATATGTGCTTCAATTATATAGCTAAATTTTAATATAATGAGGTTATAAAACAACTTTAAATTTCCCAAAGCACTCCCTTACATATTGAAACTTAATTGCCCGCCCAGTGAAATCCATAATACCCTCATACCATGATTTATATGCCAACTTATGGCTGCTTCTATCTTGCAACAATTAGAATATTATGCAAATACATCAACAATACTGTTATAATTTACACTTAGAAATTATTTTTATTTAAGCAGTTTTCATTATGATCATTTTCTTTTTTTAAAATATTATTATGGAGTCTAGAGAAAATTCAAAGTATTCAATTAATGATTTCTTAAAATAGGCCATATTGAATACATAGTTCTTTGGTAGAATAAATCAACTTTTATATTTATTTGTAATAGCCATTGTTCTTTAATTAGATATTCATATTTTAAAAAATAATGTATAAAGGTATTGCTGGATAAATTATTTCCCTCCATCAAACTTAGAAAGAGCATCTGCAAACTGAGTTTTGAAGAGCAATAATTACTGTTCACTTTCCCAAAGAAGCTTCCATTCATTTCATATTTGACATGTCTTTATTTGAAATAGGAAGCAATGTTAATACCAATATGGAGCATGTAGAAAGAGACCTTTGGTGGAGATTTTATGGTTCCCTGAGACTATGAGGATAAGTTAAAGTGACACATCAATATCAACTACTATTTATAATGAGGAAATCACTAGCAATTGTTAACCTAATTAAGCAGCAATTGACTCGTCAAATATCTTAGAGCTGAAGTTTCTTTCTGATATTACAAATAGAAAGTCTTTGAATTGTTAAGGTTCTTCTTGGTATATAAGAGTTTGTCTTGTTAAAGAAAAGAGGTAAAAACTAATGTTGAAGAAAAATTGCACTGGACACAAACAGACAAGGAAGACTTTATGCAACACTATTACAATATGGAAGAAAAATTGAACTCAACTCTGTTGAAACAAAAAGCAAGAAAAGTGAGCTGGTGGAAAAGTACTGAAGGACATTATAGGGAAGCACGGTGTAAGTGACGAGGCCATTTGTGTGTGCTAATTGGTGCCTGCAGACATTAGGCCCCTACCCTCTCACAGAAACTGGGAGATAGGGACACTCTGTTCTTTGATGACTACATTTCAAAGAGATGGCTCTGAGGTTCTTGAAACAGATATTCCTGGGTTGTATGAGGCAGGGAGAAGATTTACATCTCAAAAGGACAGAGAAAGAATTTATAATTCTAAGTTTTCTAAGCTAAACACTCCAAGAACAGGGAGGTTAGGGACCTACAGTCAGGGAGAAACCTGCCGAAAGTGTAGTCCAGGTGAGGAAGATGAAGAGACCATCTTGGTCACAAACAAATCTATTAGTTTCTTGTATCTCAGCAAATAAGGAAAAAGAGATGAATAAAGGAGTCTAGAAAGATAAGTAGCTATTGCAATTGAAGTACTGCAACAGCACATAAAGTGTTAGTAGGTTTGTAAGGTTTTAATTCAAGTTCTGTAAGCTTCCTGGGTCACAGGTAATCTTGGAGAATGCACTCCAGTAAACTCAAGTCTCATATTGTATCTAACAAGGAAGAAAACCAAATTCTCCCGCAGAATAAGAATTAGGAAAATATGAAAACCTATTGATATCTGTTCATCATATTTAAAATATTATTGAGCATATCAAAATATTGAATTTTTTCTTATAAATATTCATATAAATATTTTCTTATAAATATTTTCTTAAAATATTTATGCTACTCTGGTGAAACAATGTCTTAAAAACAAATATTTTAAAGTAGTTTTGTAAAATATTGTTGATTGTATTATTATTGATTTCATTAGGATCACCAAAGATCTTTTCTAAAATTGTATTTCCTTGTACCTCTCCAGACCCACTAATTGAGAATCTGAGAATGTAATTCAGGAATTTGTTGAGCTACCTACCTGGGCAAATATTTGAAGAATGCAGAAAATAATTTTTAAAAATAGTTCAAATAGATATGTAAAATGAAATTGGCAAGAAAAAGTATGTCAAAGGAATGTGTATATTAATTCTAGTACTATACTAGCACATGATATATACACATATATAGTACTAAGTTAGAATATTGAGTAATATTATTAATTATGTTTTTTAAAAGTTAAATTTATTTCACAAAATGTATCTTACATGTTTACTATGCTAAGGCAATATGCCACATACTAGTAATGCAACAAGTAGTAAAATGAATAAGTTAATATGAGTCTTTTTCTCAAACTGTTCATAAAATTATTAGGCTACAGCATTTGTATTTCTAAGCATAATTTTAACAAAATATATTGTCATACGCCAGATTTGATTCTTCTGACAGCTTCGAAATTGCAACAACTTAATTTTCCCCTTAAATATTCAAAACCTAGTTAGTAGAAACAACAGAGGAGGTGATCAATTATGTCTATTTCTATGAATTTTTATGCACACAGTTGTGATCCTTTGGATCATACGTTGAAATACGATTTCTAGTAATATACAGATATGGCAAAAACCATAATGAACAGCAGTTGTGAAGCACTGCCTTTGGCATGTAGTAAATGTCTACCATAAGTAATGTGATCAGAATACTCAACAACAGACACTATGAAATAGTGTACTGATTTTTTTGATTGGATTGCATAAGAGACTCAAATGAGCAAAAATTAACATTATCCTACTGCACTGAATGAGGATGGAAAGTTTAATCAAGTTCAACATAAAGAAATATCCAAATGAGTTGTTCTTCAGGTAGAATTTGCTAAATGAGAGAAAAACAGATTCATTGTAGGAAAGCAAGTGGGATTTTCATTTTTTTTCCTTTTCTTTTCTTCTCTTTTTTTTGTTTTTTTACTTTTTTATCACTAAAACCCGAAGAAAGCAAAAGTAGAATCTAAAATGTGACATTTCGGGCATTTTTATAAAAATTATTTAGGAAATAATATGCCAACCATAGTGAAAGAATGGCACAGGGATTCTGACAAGTAAAAGCAGTTTAGTGGGGATTAATTATAAATGAATGTGAAAAAAGGAAACAGATCTTGCTTTTTTTTCTGCTAATTCTATATTGCTGTGTAATTCTGTGATGCTATTGGAAGAAGTAGAGGGAAAATTGAGCCTCTTTAGAAGTTCAAAGATAGGTTTAAATAATGAGTTGACTAAATTAAATTAAACCAATGTATGAAGTAAATTCATACCATTAAGTAATGCCATGAGGATTATTTATAAGAATGTCACAGTGAAAAATAGTTTTGTACCAAGTAATTTTTCCTCTCCTATAAATGTTTATTTACTTTGGTGAAACAATTTCTTAAAAACAAATATTTTAAACTAGTTTTTCAAAACTGAACAGATAATCGTTTTACTTCTACCAATAATTAAGTATGTCTTTATATTTACAGAAATAATTCTATAAAGGCAGTATAAAAATTATAAGTAATTATTTTATTTTGCATAAATAATCATTTGATTACTGAAGCATAATATATGAATACTCTTCTGTTAGTTTGCAAAACTATAAATGTGACAGTGGATCATAAAATTAACCAGTAACTTTTTAAAAATACAACATTTTGTATGTTTAACTTTATGCCTACTTATAGCTGTTTGTTTTCACATGCGTCTATGCAATTTAATTGCTATAAAATTATTGCTAATTTTAAAAATTCCTTAAGAGTAAATAAAATAAGGTTTAGTTATATTAAATTATTAATCAATCGAGTTCATGTGATAAATTAACAACAAATCTACCAGCTAATGGATAATCGCTATTAGCTTTTGAGAGTCTTCCAATCCACAATCTGTGTGTTTTAAATATTCATATCAGAGAACTCTTTGTAGAATAAGACCCAATTAGATATAAATAGGACATTGTATATATAATATGATCTAAGATACATATGCATGTATAATTTTTAGTAAAAATGTGTAGTTTGTAACTTTTTTATTTCTTTCATAATTTAGTATGTTCATTAGTCAGGGTTCTCTAGAGGGCCATAATTAATAGGATAGATGAATATATAAAGGGGAGTTTATTAAGGAGTATTAACACACATGATCACAAGGTGAGGTCTCACAATAGGCCGTCTGCAGACTGAGGAGTAAGGAATTTAGTCCGAGTCCCAAAGCTGAAGAACCTGGTGTCCAATGTTTGAGGACAATAAGCATCCAGCATGCAAGAAAGATATAGGCTTGGAGGCTAAGCCAGTCTAATATGTCTATGGTCTTCTGCCTGGTTTTATTCTAGCCATGCTGGCAGCTGATTAGATTGTGCCCACCCAGACTGAGGGTGGGTCTGCCTTTCCCAGTCCACTGACTCAAATGTTAATCTACTTTGGCAACACCCTCACAGACACACCCAGGAAAAACACTTTGCTTCCTTCAATCCAATCAAGTTGACAGTCAATATTCACCATCACAGTATGACTTTTTCAATATTATTTGATGGAAATCAGTAAGATCAATGAATTTAAATGCAAAAAGACTTTTGAAAAATTAATCATCATCATCTTAAAATTCACAGAAATAAAAAGGTAAAAATCTGTATATATATGTATATGTATGTCAAAGTGAAATTTCCACTCAGATATAATAGATAGGCAACTCTGAGAAAGTAACTTTGCCTTTATTAATGTGTATATACATATATGTCTGTTTGTTTGTATATATTAAAATTTACATTCCATATGCATGTATATAAGAGGATTACCAGAGATCAACCCAGTAATATGTCTTACCATATTTTAAAAAATCTCTTTATACCTGCCTTGAAATCACTGTATGTTAAAGCCAAATGCCCAGTTTGCACGTATAACAATAAGTATGCTACTTTTAATGTTAACATAGGGCTTATATTTCTTGGGTAATTACACAATGACATAAAAGAGTGGGAACTCAAAAGCTCAGAAGTACAGTAAGCATAAATTTTAAAAGATTTTAGAAAATTAATTTGCCATGTTTAAAAAGATACTGTCACGTAAAGTAAACATAAATAATTTTTTAAGAGAAAAATCAAGTTCATGCACCTGATCAAATAGTTTGCAGTGGAGATAGAATTTGAAGAAATTACATCCCAATCTCATATTATGTTATTTTCACTTGAGAGTGGTTTTTAAAAAAGCGCAGTTTAAAAAATTTTAAAGAGAGTACTAAGGTACTGACAGATGCAGTTACCAAACTTTCATTCTTTCTGGTGGAAATGTGAAATGGTATGGTTATTTAGGAAAACAGTGGGAACGATTTCTTATAAAGTTTAACTGATATCAAACATGATTTAACATGTGAAAAATTTTGTCGACACAAGAAACTTTGTGCAAATATTCCCAGTAGCTCAATGTATAATTGACAAAAATTGGAAAAAGAGTCTTTCAACTGGTAATTGGATAACAAACTCTGGTAAACTCATGAAATATAAAAAGGAAAAAAAAATTATTATACTCTTAGTATATATAATAGCATAGATGAATCTACAAGGCAATATACATGAAAATATCCAGACCCAAAGACTACATACTAAATGATTCCATTTATATAAAGAAGATCAATAGTTGTCTGTATTGGGAGTGCGGGAGGCTACACAAGTGAATTTCTTTGAACAGTTAAACTGTTCCATATCTTGATTGTTATGATAAACATATGCTTTTAGGTATTTGTCCAAATTTATAGAATTGTATAGCAAAATGATGAATTTCAGTGAAGGTAAATTAAACAGATAGATGTCAGATAGATAGATAGATAGATAGATAGATAGATAGATAGATACACAGAAAGATAATAGGTAGATAGACTGAAAAGAAAGCAGGATTTTAAGACTATAATTGAAAATACTCTCCTTTCTTATTCACAAAATCCGCAATGCAAATTACGTCATTCTTCAGAATAAACCTCTAAATAAATGTTAATATTGTAACATAAAAGAATAGGTTCGCCTGTAATCCCAGCACTTTGGGAGGTCGAGACGGGCGGATCACGAGGTCACAAGATCGAGACCATCCTGGCTAACACGGTGAAACCCCGTCTCTACTAAAAAATACAAAAAACTAGCCGGGCGAGGTGGCGGGCGCCTGTAGTCCCAGCTACTCGGGAGGCTGAGGCAGGAGAATGGTGGGAACCCGGGAGGCAGAGCTTGCAGTGAGCTGAGATCCGGCCACCGCACTCCAGCCTGGGCGACAGAGCGAGACTCCGTCTCAAAAAAAAAAAAAAAGAATAGGTTCAGGTATTTGAGAAGAGAAAGTGCAATTTCTCCCTTTCCATTTAGGTATAATAGATACGTAACTTGGAAAAAGTAACTCTGCCTTTATTAAAATCACTTAGCATAAAATGCAAGCTAATTGAAACTAATAATTCTTACCATCAGTATTTGGAAAGATTCATATAATTTTGTATGCTTGACAAATAGCAGAAACTCATAAAACATTTATTTTATAAATATTTTAATAATTATTATATTACTGTGGTTTGTAGTAATAATAACTATTTTACTCTTTTTTAAGGTAGATGCCAAAGTGAAGATACCAACATTAGACAAAATTAAACTCCCTTTTTGTAAAGAACAAGACATAACTTCAAATGAACATTTGCAGTTATTAGTACTTCGTAGTATAAACTCTTATTATCTTCTCATTGTAGACAGAAAATGTTCTAAAATAACTTTATAGATATATATGTGATATATATTATGATATTTAAATATCCATGTAGATGTCAATAGACTTTGTTTAATGCAACAACCTATATCCATTAGTCTACAATATTAAATTCTTCTATAGTAAAAGAGCTGTTGTGTTTTTGAGTCATTTCGCTTTTACTATATTTTATCCACTACATCTTTATTACTATTTTATAAGTATTTTTTGACTAATTTTATCTAAAGACAGGAAAAACAGCTTTTGTTAAAGAATGTGAAAACATACATAATGTGCATCTACTTGTTATTTATCATTTGTCTCTAAAAATTAACTCCCTGAGTGACATTTATAATATTGCAAGCAAAGATGATAATATCTCTTCTTGTTTAAAAATTCAATCTATTCCTAACTTTTCTGTTGAAAATGTTGTCACAAACTAAACCCTTTTGATGCTTTATCATTTAAGACACATAATTTGAGAAATCCAGAAATCCAAGATAACTGGAAATATCAAGATAGTGATTTACTTTCTTTCACATAAAGGGATCATTGAAGTAGAAGTCCAAGGATGTTACGGAAGTTCCATGGACATCAGAGATCCAGGATCTTCTTGTTTCCTCACCACAATCATCAACTTCTCTGCCTTTTTTTGGTGAGTGGTTTCCACCTTCTCTATCAAATTACTATTTCAAAGGGAAAGAAAGATTATTCATGAAGAAAAAAAAAAAAAAACATAAACACACACACAACTCTGTGTTTTGACAACACCTTTTAAATAGCCCTTCTAGAAGCTCCACCCAGCAAATCTTCCTTTTGTTACCTTGGCTACCTGAACTGGAAGGAAAACTGTAAAATATTATTTATGAACCATGTTAAAATCAGTTTCTTATTAGCCACAATTACCCCTCCCAAAGGGGGAGAACCGCAGGATCTTATCCACTTACTCTGTAATATCTATAGACTTTTACAGGCTATAGATTTGTGCTGGGTGGACTTAACACCATATTTGTAACCCATAAGGTAAAATTCAATCTTGCTTGGGTCCAGGAAGTTGAGGCTGCAGTGAGCCTTGTTCACACCCTGAACTCCAGCCTAGGCAACCGAGTGAGATCCTGTCTCAAAAACAAGCAAACAAAAATTTATGTTTTATCTTCTCATAATATACTACTTACTTACATAACGGAAAAAGAAGAACCAGAAAATCTCTCTGAGTTAGTAAAATGTAGAATGAAAAGTGCATAGTATTCACTAGATCATAGCTATAACAAATCTTGTTTTTACAGAAATTGACGCAAATAATGCTAACTTGGTTTTCATTTAGCATGGCACATAATTGATACTTAAAATAAATCTGTCACATTCAAAAGTCAGGAAACAACAGGTGCTGGAGAGGATGTGGAGAAATAGGAACGCTTTTACACTGTTGGTGGGATTGTAAACTAGTTCAACCATTATGGAAAACAGTATGGCGATTCCTCAAGGATCTAGAACTAGATGTACCATATGACTCAGCCATCCCATTACTGGGTATATACCCAAAGGATTATAAATTATGCTGCTATAAAGACACATGCACACGTATGTTTATTGCAGCACTATTCACAATAGCAAAGACTTGGAATCAACCCAAATGTCCATCAGTGACAGATTAGATTAAGAAAATGTGGCACATATACACCATGGAATACTATGCAGCCATAAAAAAGGATGAGTTTGTGTCCTTTGTAGGGACATGGATGCAGCTGGAAACCATCAGTCTTAGCAAACTATCACAAGAACTGAAAACCAAACACCGCATGTTCTCACTCATAGGTGGGAACTGAACAATGAGATCACTTGGACTCAGGAAGGGGAACATCACACACCGGGGCCTATCATGGGGAGGGGGGAGGGGGGAGGGATTGCATTGGGAGTTATACCTGATGTAAATGACGAGTTGATGGGTGCAGCACACCAACATGGCACAAGTATACATATGTAACAAACCTGCACGTTATGCACATGTACCCTACAACTTAAAGTATAATAATAATAAATTAATTAAAAAAAAATCTGTCACAAAATTCATGCTCAATTAATATATACTTGAAGAACGAATAAACAAAGTATATATCTAAGTAGGAAGAAATATTAGTTTTTGTGTATATTTGATGGGACAAGAGAAGACAAATTTAGGTTTCAATTGCATGCCGGCTAAACACTGAGACTTTAAAAATCAATAAAATAAAAGACTTGTGATAATTAAACATTTATTATAAATGATCATTTTTATGACTTTTAGAAACATGATAAGTTAGAATTTTAGGCTGAAGATCTCCCTGATGGTATAAAAAGTTTCATGAAATAGGTTAGGAGACAAGAGGCTGAGAGCAAAAGAAATAAAAAAATCAATCATGTCATCTTTAAAATATACATATGATTTTTATCATTGTTAATATTATTAGTCTTTTGACTTATATAGTGACAATACATTCTAAATATTTTTATACTCAAAATATTAAGCAATTTCTAATCTGGCATATAAATACTCTTTAATCCATTAATTATTAACAGTTAATGCACTATTAATTCTATCCACCATGGTTCTCTCTTATATAATTACTGTACAATATGAACTCTAGCCTATTGTACATGCTCTAATAAATATTATCATTTAGTAGCCTTCTTATAATATTAATAATGTACTTAAGCTTTCTTTATGTATATATTTTTGGATTTCTTGTTTCTCCCCTTATCTTATCCTTATTTTAGCAAGAAGGGAAGGGAAATGGAGATAGTCATCATCTGTCCTTTTCTAAGCTGACAATCATTTTCTACTAAATAATTTATAGCTTTGTGCAAATTGTCTAGTTTTGTTAATTTTCTGAATCTCATTCAAATTTCTATATCATTTCTTCCTGGCTGTTACCCCTGGATGCTTCCTTTATTTCATAAAGGCATTTCTCTCTTCCTTTAGTATTGGTATGGGGAAAAAAAGGATAACCCCTAATATGGGTGTGTGAGGGATGTATGAATACACGTGACTGTGTCTATGTGTTTATGTATCTGTGAGAGAGAGAGAATGAGAAATAGAAAGAGAGATACCTTTCAACATTCCAATCTTGGCATAATTTTGTATTTTCTAAAGTATATGTTCTCCAAAACTTAGGCCTTGAAAATGTTTGCTAAAACGACTTAACATCTCAGTATAAGCAAACAACAAACCAAAATTCCAAATCTCATTTAAGTAAAGTTTCGTTCTAGAATAAACAAGTATAATATTTATTAATTATATTGTCTTATATATTGTTATGGGTAATTTGATTCCACAGCTTCTCAAAAAGGAGTAAAAATATGATGATTTATATACTGTTTCTAAGAAAAACATATTTGCAAGTTGTAGATTGCTTTAAACATAATCAATAGAAAGTCTTGTCATGTGTTAATTACAACAAAAATATATCACAATCAACAAAATATCTTGTAAACATAAATCTTCAAAGCAAGAATCACTTTAATGTTATTCTTTAAAACATGTCCAATTACAGAAGTGGTTGAAACTTAAGATGCAGAATTGAAAGCAAAGTATTATTTTTCAATGCATTAATTTAATCTACATAACAATGATAAATATAAAAATCAGAAAGGGGGTTAAATTCCCCTTATTTTAAATTATTAGAAAGCATATATATTGGTTATAATTTAGAATTTCAACATTATCAGGATTTTCGACGTTTTTTAAATAGCTTAAAAGCTGAATATTTTACAGAAATAGTTAGGGCTCAGACTGATATGATCATAGATACATATATTTCACAATTGAGGAAAGTGAAAAAAAAAACTGTGTGATTTGAAATCGTTTGCATACAAATATCTACTTCAAAGACGTCTGTTAATGCTTGTAGGATGATATTATGGATCAATCAATTCAGAGATATCACGTTATGTATTTGAACAGTTCAGACATTGAGGGTCTTGAGTGTTGAAGCTCCAAATTCAAAGAATAGTCAAGTGCTCAGTTTTATAAACACTTACTCAACTGAACTGATTTGAGAATTAGAGTTTCTCACTTGATGAACATCCAATGAGAGGATGTAGAATCTTATTCTTCAAACTATTTTTATCATCTTAAGATAAAGTCAGCACTAGGATTCTATTTGTTAATGTTCTGTGCACCAGGATAAATGTCTCAATTTCTTTAGGTGTT
Organism: Theropithecus gelada; assembly: GCF_003255815.1. NCBI lineage: Eukaryota > Metazoa > Chordata > Mammalia > Primates > Cercopithecidae > Theropithecus > Theropithecus gelada. Next base: position 93,599,254 of record NC_037671.1, on the reverse strand, counting down.
GCTTATCTAATATAGTTACAAGAATTAGCATTATCCTACTGCTCCCCTTGATATATGCTTCGGTTTATCCATTTTAGTTATCAATATTGTCCCCTAAAATCAGGTATCATACTTTAGGTGCTAGCAGTGTTCACAGCTGGAAGTCACCTTAAATATCAATGAAGTTGAATTTACTGTTGTCTATCACTGGGGCACTGTAGTATGTAACTTTATCCGGTGGTCACTTATTTAGAAGCATCAAATATTCACAGGAGAGAGAAAAAAGAAAAAACACAGAATGTCTCTCTAGGCATGTCAGGGCAGCCAGGAATCCTGGCAGTCAGTCAGAGCAGATGGTGTAGACCAGGCTTTGGCAGAGTCAGATCCCTACACAGTTGGGATTCAAGAAAGTAGAGATGGACTAAACACAAGTCAAGCACTGGCTGGCCAACTAAATATATCAGAATTAACACAGACAAGAGGAGCATCAAGGGTAGTTCTAAATGAGCTGCTATTGGTGCTTTCTTTTGTTTCATAATAATTCTTTGAACTTAAGGCAAGAACAGCTTAATGCCTACACCCTTTGGAGCCAGACTTAAAGGGGCCTTAATGTGTTCAAGTGGAGTTGAATTCTATTCCTGACAGTAAGTTTAGCTGTGCAGGCATTTATTCTCACTTTTTCATTCAATTAAGGTATCCCCAGAAGTGAGCTTAAGATTTGAGACTATAATATTACTTTTATGTCCTCTGTTAATGTAAATATGACAAAACACCAAGTGCAATTCTAACGTTTAAAATTGACTGAAGACATAATGATCTGTTTAAAACTAGAAGGAGAACCAGCTGAGTTGGATTTATCATGAGGGGGTAATGAAAGATGCAATTCATATGGATTCATAAAGTATTTGCAAGAGTAATTTTGTTTATATGAGATTTTCTTCTGTACAGGATTAATAATCTATAATTCTCATGTTAGATTCTACTACTGTTGTTACCATAGCAGCAACAATATACTACTATAGGGGACTCTGCTATATTCAAGGAGAGCAAGCATTCACAAACAGATGAATATCCAAGTCTGAAATTGCAGTTTTGTTCTGCGTCACTAAATAAGTCCCACTGGGGACAAGAAGTAAAGATAAATATATGTATTGTTAGCAAGATTGACTGGACCTTCTTAGTGGTCCTAGAGATTTGGACTAGATTTTGACAGTATTCTTATTATTGACAAAGTGTCATATAAAATGTCCCCATGTTAGTTAAAATAGACCTTATATAGCATGGGCAATGTGAGTCAATTAAACACTCAATTAATTTAGACAACTCATATGTTCATTTATTATTTTATTCCAGTAAACACTAGTATTAACTTAGCATGTAATATACATCATGTGCTGTTTGTGAAATGTTGGAAATAGCAGTGAATCGGAGATCTAATTCTTTAAATATTCTTCTATTCTATTTTAAGATGTCTAAAAACTCAACAAAACTAAAGGTAAATAAACAAGACTGATTTTAAATAAGACAAAAATACTTGAACAAGCCGAGAGAGAAAGTGTATAAGGTGGTAAACTTGGAGTTGAGACATGAGCTAGGAGGGACAATTCAACAGCATAATTAATTGCTCTCTCGGTAAATAACAGATTATACATTGCAAATAACTGAGGGGGTCTATTGACTGTTGGGAACAGAAAATATATTTGGATTTGTGTATCTTAAAACCTCCACTGGGTGATTGATTAATTTTATTACATACTTAAACTTTTTTTTTTAAAAGCTAACACTTTTTAATCTCATTTGTTTTTTCTTATTGTTACAGTACCATTTAAGATTTCCTGTTATAAACAGAAATGTGTCTTTGGAATCTTTAGCATCATATTCAAAACTGATTTATTCTTTAACACAGTTGTATCTAAATAGTATAAATAACTAAATTTTATATTATGATATTATCCATAAAATAAACAAGATAGAGAAGATCTAGAAAAGACGTGTTTTTTTTCCAGAAAATAAGTAGTTGAAAATTATAATTTCTAGATGATTTCCAGTTAAAATGTAATTTTCTCTCAAAATGCAATAGTTTTGATAGATTATTTTTGTATCAACATTTCTTAATTAAAGCCAGAAGACAAACATTATTTTTTTATGCTCACATGTGAAAAATAATAACTGGCTAATAAATCAATAAGTATATCGGTAGATAAATATAGAAAGATTTGAATTTTATTTTTAATAATTAATAAGGAGGTATATTTGTACTTGCTAATACAGATGGTAATTTTGCATAGCTTCTAAACTGCTATTTATCTTCACCACAAATATAAAATACTTTCTTTAAAAGTACACTCAATAAATGACAAAATTGAATTGATCAAAAACTAAATACTGTTTTTGGCTGTGTTAATTTTGGTTGTTCTAAGTAGTAAAGCAATTTGATCATGTGGCCAATTTGTTCAATTTTGCATGAAATTGGTCAATGAGGTAGATAATGCATCCCAATTTGGAGGAATAATAATTGGTGGTGCACTTACACTCAGACGTAGCTTATCTTTATATATGTATTGCATAAAAAACTAATTTCAAAGAAAATGGAAACAATTGCCCAAAACATCATATTCAGAGCTTTTTATTGTGTCTGAAATGTATTAACGCACATAATTCATGAAAAAGTCAAATATGTCCCCTATACTCCTACTTCTATGTATAGTGTTGACTTTAACTATGTTGCTTTTAGAAAAAACTTTTATATATTAAAATGAAATACATCTGAATAATATTAGAAAACATTAAGTATATATTCTATAGTTTCATGTCATGACTGGATTTCCTCTTCTTTTTCATGAATGATTGTAACTTTTATCTGATGCATCGTAATCTGTCATCAAGGAAATCGTCACCTATGCCAGCATCCCACTGCTCGTATTCAATTTGAAAACAGTATGTGAAAGTTTGTCAAATTCATATGTTTTCAGCACGCTACTTTGTCATCGTTTTTCAGGTTAAAAAGCCACCACATCTACGGCTGTAGTGTTCCCAGCAGAAAACAGGTGTGTATTGATTAGATCGTCAGCAGGGAAACAACAGTTTTGTCTCTTCCTTACCATGTCATTATAATGTAAAGTAGCAGCTAAAATATGGCATCAAGCTGATATGTAGTGAACTGAAGGTAAAGTTTCCAGGTGTTTGGGAAGTTTTCAATGTGAATTGGCACAAAGGTTTAATTTTCCTCTTTTAATGACAGCATTTTGCTTGTTGCCAATTTTAGGAGCTTCTACATTTTTTACAAGTATTCCATTCTCTCTCTCTCCCACACGCTTTCTCTTTTTTCTCTCATATATATGATATATATATATATATATGTATGTGTGTGTGTGTAAATATGTCGCATGTGTGTGTGTATATATGATACACACACACACACACACACATATATATGTATACACGATAGCTGGAAAGCTGCATGCTAACCTGTTAGCAATAGTTGGAGGAGGCGCATGGTATTATAGCTAATCTTACCCTCTATATATTTGTTTATTTTTATTTATAAGTTTTCTCCACCAAACATATTTCATTCATAAAAATAAGTTAATAGAAATATAAGACTTCTAAACATAGACACTTAAGATGCATGCTAAAGTTAATAGGGTTATATCTAGGTTGAGGTAAATATTATTTTTAATTAGTTTGTATTATTCTTTATTTAGAATATGTAATGCATCTTAGAACTGTCAACTAAAATATACTTTGCCAATGTGAAAAAATATTATTTCAGAGCATGATTTATTGATTAGGGCTGCCATTGTACATAAAAGGACTATCGGTTTTGATCAATAGCCAGAAAAATTAATTTTCTGGAAAAAGGTTAATTTGGAAGATAATAAATTAGAAATTTACTACATTAAAATATATTATATATTAGAACAGCTTAAATAAATATTTTATATGTAGCAAAATAAATTTTCAAAATACATGAACCTCCATCAATAGAATAAAGAGGAATAATTACGTGGAAGAGTGAAGAATTAAAGAAAGACGGGTAATCTGATTCTAAATGATCACGCTCTTCTGATTTTCACTTCTTTTTTTAGAAAAATCAAATATCCTTTTAGGTGACTACAGATATTTATTGTGTGTCTTAGAGATATTATCATAATTTATTAAAACAACCATATCGCTGAAAAAAATCTTGGACATGATTCTTAGTTACTCAGCTTGCATTTCTCGAGTTTCTACTAAGTGGTAGGCACTGGGTTTCCTCTGTGAATGTAAAGAATAAAAAACAGCAAGCAATGAATATGTTTTCTCCCCGCAAGTCATGAACAGACTAAAGACCAAAATGGACAAATGTAATCCCAAAACTGAGTATTAATGATTTTATGAAGGTAATCATAAAACGATACAGAAACACAGAAAAAAACTAAAAGTTTCTTTTTGAATGGCCCCAGGCTTTTTATCCTGGCTACTAACTTAGTCCTGACTTACAGCTGCCAAAGTTCTTCAAACCAGGTTCTATTTCATGTATCAAAATGTTTTTCTCTATATTAATAAGGCTTTAAAATATATGCCTACCATAAAGCCTGATAAATACATTATTTTATGAATTTTAGTATTGACAGGCCTCCTGGTAGCAGTAATAATAGTAGCAGCAGAAATAGCAACAATAATGTGTCATGCATTGATTGAAGTCATTGAATCTCAGATACGCCCTGACTATATCCAGGCATCACCTCATCTGATTCTCATACAAACATCTGCAGTAACAAGGAAGTGAAAACTGAAGCTCAGAGAGGGTCAGAATCATATTCTAGTATCAAATCATTAACTACTCTGATTTTTTTCCAACGCCTGAGGCAATTTTTATTATACTGATGCTCATATTACATAATGTTTTGAAGTATGGAAGTTGCTTTAATGTAAGTTATTCCACTTGTTTATTACAGATATTTTGAGAAGGCAATGGGAGCAATATTTTAAAAGTCAGGCTTAAGTTATAAAAGTCATATAGTAAATCTTTCTATTTTTATGTATATATCCTCTGAGTTCTGAAAAAAGGTATGTCATACAAACATAATTTAAATCAAGTTCCAGAACATTTCCTTCACCCCAAAATTTCCTTCATATTCCTTTATAACCACGTCCAACCCAAGTCCCTGCCTGGCAACCACTAATCTGTTTTGTGTCATAATTGTGATTTTACAGAAAATCACATAGAGCCATTTAGTATGTAGATTTCTGAAAAGAAAAAAAAAAAAAAAAGAAAAAAAAAGAAAATAAAATGAAAGAAAATAAAAGAAAAAATAAGTAAAGACAGGTCTTGCTATGTTTGAGACCAGGCTGGTCTCAAACTCCTGAGCTGGAGTGATCCTCCCACTTTGGTCTCCTAAAGTCTGGGATTACAGTTGTGTGCCACTGCACCCAGCCTGTAGGCTTCTTTAGTCTGTTTTATTTCACATAACAATGCATCTGTATTTGGTCTGTGTTGTGCCATGTATCAGTTGTTCCTTCTTTTACATCATTGGATAGTATTCTATTATGTGGAAAGTTGTAGTAAATGTTGCTCATCTATTCACCAGACTGGGATTTGATGTATTTCCATTTTTTTTTCCAATTATGACTAAATTTTCTATAAACATATATATCATTTTCTGTTTGGCCATTTACTATTATTTCTGTTCACTACCTAGGAGGGAGATTAATGGCTTAGGATACATTAATATTTACTTAACTTACCAATAAACTATTGAATGATTTTTCCAAAGTGATTACATCATTTTTCAACCCCAGTAGCTATGTATGTGGATTCCATTTGTTCTGCATCCTCTCCACCACTTGAAATTGCCAGATCTTTAAAAAGTTTAGATGTTTTTGTAGGTATGTAGAGTTAATCTGCGTTTAGCTAAGAGCTAATAATGTTGAGCATATTTTCACATTTTATTTTACACTCATATATCTGTTATAAAATTTTAATTCAAATCTTTTGCCCTTTTTTTTTTACTTTTTATTTTTGAATAGAATTAGATCTATAAATCTATTTTCAAGACAGTACAATTCCCATACAAACTACCCCAGGTTTCCCAATTGTTAACATCTAGTATTAATAAGATATACTTATTACAATTAATGAAACAATGTTGATATAGTATAATTATTAGCTAAATCCTTATTTTATTCAGATTTGCTTAATTTTTACCTACCATCACTTTTTTGTTTCAGTATCACATACAGGATATCACATTACATTTAAACAGTCATTTTCCTAGTGAAGAGTTTCTTGACTATGAAGGTTTCTCAGACTTTTCTTGTTTTCCATAACCTTAAGAGTTTTGAGGATTAATAGGTATTTTGTAGAATGTTCCTCAATTGGGATTTGTCTGATGTTTCTCCTATTGTTAGACTGGAGTTATGGGGTTGGGGAGGAGGAACATGAAGGTAAAAATGTCATTCTCATTACACCATATTAATGGTGCATACTATCAACATGTTTTATCACAATTGATCCTAACTATGATCACCTTACTGAGTTAATGTACTTGTCTCTTTTTCCATAACTGGAAGAAAGTCGCTATTTGGAGTCCAAGCTTGAGAAGTGGGAAGTTATGCTCCCTAAGCTTGAGGACAGATAATCTCTGTACATTATTTTCAATTTTTTTGGTGCAGAAGTCTTTGTTTCTTCCCTCTTGTCGATGCATGTATTCATTCATTCATTCATTTATTCAATCCTTTATTTCAAAACGGACTTATGAATCTTTATTTCACTCTTTGGATTATAATAAAATATTGCTTTAATGGCCTTTGGGAGCTCTTGAGAATGATTCCTGTTTGCTGTTGACATACTCCCATTAATGAGGCGTTTGTTTTGTGCATTTATTTTAGTACTTCCTTACTTCTGGCACCATAAGAGATTCTATTTTCATCTTTAATATTTCCTGCCCCAATGTTTGAATCAGCCACTTCTCCAAGAAATCCTGGTTCCATTTATGTAGAATGGTCAAAGTAATCAAGACCTGGATACATTAAATATGACTGAAGCATTCATTCTAGGCTTTTTAAACTAACAGAGCAAGAAGAAACATGTGTGCTAATTGACACATGTATATACACATATCAGTGTATATTTCTATATGTAACTATAGGTATAGTTTTATATACATATATAACAAAAAATTGTTTAGCATTGTAAAAAACTATATATATATATATATATATAAATTATGAGTTCATACCAATGTCCTCTACTTTCATCCATTTCCACCAGAATCATTCTGGGCCCCCTTATCCATCTGTAACCTTCCAGTCCAACAGTGAGAAACCTGTCTCCCATTATTCAATTTCAATTTTCTTAATTACTCAAGCCAGTATACATGAAGAGAGGTTTCAGACTGTAGTTCCATGGGAAACAATTTTATTACCTAAAATTTAATAGCGATTTACAGTTTTTTGTCTTTAGTTTTAATAATTCTACATATTTCCAAAATTACGTGTCAATACTCCATGCAACAGTGAATTTATTCCATGCAACAGTGAATTTATTTATTTATAAGGCAGTTAGAATCTTGCTATAGTATAATTTCAGTCCTGAGATCCTCTGAACATCTAATCGATTTTTTTTTTCAATTTGCACACACTGAGATCTTGGTGATGTAAATTTCTATGGGTTTTGATATGAGTTTTATGTACCATAATTACACTATCATATGGAAAAGACCGATTTGTCCGAAAATGTCCCATGTATTTCACCTGTTTAACTCGTTTACTGCTGCTTTAATTTATGTTAATCACTAATCTCGATAAGAACCTATAGAGTCTGTATAAGTTTACCTATTCCAGAGAGATGGAATGTAGCCTTTTCTGATCAGGTTCTTTCCCTTTACAACATACATTTAAGATCTGTGCATGCCTTTGCATGGCTTGACAGCACATTTCTATATTGCTGAATAGCATTCTATTGTATGATGAACCACAGTTTGTTTATCCATTCACCTGTGGAAAAATATCTTGATTGCTTCCAGTTTGCAGGACCTGCAAATAAAGATGGTATAAACATTCATGTGCAGGTTTCTGTGTGGACATAAGTTTTCAGACCATTTCAGTAAATGTCAAGGAGCACATTTGATGGATTGTTTGATAAGACAATGTTTAGCTTTGTAAAAAATTGTCAAATTGTCTTCGAAGGTGGTTGTACCACTTGACATTCTGATCAACAGTGAATGAGAATTCCCATTGCTTAATATCTTTAAGAACATTTGGGAATGTCAGTATTTTTTTAAAAATTTTGTAATTCTAATAGAACTTTCATGGTTTCTCGTTTTAATTTGTACTGCCCTAATGACAGATAACATCGAGAATGTCTTCATACACTTATTTTTCATCTGTATATTTTCTTTGGTAAGGTGTCTCCTCAGGTTCATCTTTTTAAAATTTTTCTTAATTAGGTGGTTTCCTTTTTATTGAATTCAAGGAGGTTTATATATTTTTACACAAACCCTTTATAACTAAAATGATTTATCATATGTGTCTTTTGCAAATATTTCTCCCAGTCCACAGCAATTCTCTAAATCCTCTTTACAGTTTCCTTAGCAGAACATAAAGTTTTAAATTTAGTAGAAACCAATCTACACATTTATCTTATGTGAATCATACTTTAGTTGTTCTATCTAAAAACGCATCACCCAGTCATCACTAAAGTTGGGTAGATTTTCTCCTATGTATTTGACATTTAAGTCTATAATACATTTTTATTTTAATTTTGTTAAAGGTTTGAAGTCTTGTCTGTTTTTGTTTGTTTGTTTGTTTGTTTCTTTTTGTTTTTCTGGCATATGGATGTCCAATTGTTACAGCATCATTTATTAAGGAGGGCTATCATTTTTGTATTGAATTGCCTTTGTGCTGTTGTAAAAAATCAATTTTCTGTATTTGTGTAGGTCTATTTCTGAATTATCTATTCTGTTTCATTGATCTATGTATCTATTCTTTAACTAATTCTAACTTTACTTGAATTACTGAAGCTTTATAGTAACTCTGTAAGTCATGTATTGTAAGTTTTCAAATTTCTTTTTCTTCAATATTAGGTCGGCTATTCTAAATCTTTGCCTTCCATCCAAATTTTAATGTTAGTTTGCTAGTATCTACAAAAAAGCCTCCTGAGCTTTGAGCTGGTGATGCATTGAATCTGCAGATCAACTTGGAAAGAATTAGCATCTTAAACATATTAAGTCTTCCAGTTAATGATTATGACATATCTTTATCTTTCCATTTATTTATAACTTCTTTTATTGTTTTCATCAGTGTTTTATAATTTGCTTCATAGAGATACATTATATGTATTGTTAGACTAACACTCAAGTATTTATTGTTTTTGTCTTTGATGGGGGTACAGTTGTAAATCATATTATATTTAATTTCAAATATCATGTGCTCATTGCTGGTGCATAGGAAGGCTATTAACTTTCATATATTGACCTTGTATCCTGCCACCTTGCTATAAATATATTTTCTTTAGTACATTTTATTTTTTATTTTTTAAAATAGAGACAGGGTTTCACTATGTTACCCCAGGCTGGTCTTGAACTCCTGGCCTCAAGCTATCCATGAACAGATACTTCTTTTGAGAAGTGTCTGCTCATGTCTCAACCTCCCAATGTGCAGGGATTATAGGAGTGAGCTACCATGCCCCACCAATCTCACTATGTTTATCTACCACTTTCAGGAGTTGTTTTGTAGATTCTTTAGTATTTTCTACATAGTCATATTTTTCAATAAACTTATCTTTAGACCTGTGTTACCAATTTATGGGCATAGATATATTTGTAGTCATAACTACTCTTTAAATGTCCATATAAGCAATAGTAATGTCCCCTTTTTCATTCATAATATTGGTACTTTGCATCTTCTTTTAATTTTGGTTAGTCTGGCTAGAGGTTTACTAATTTTATTAATCTTACAAACCAACTTTAGTTTTCCTTGATTTATTCCTATTGTTTGCCTATTTTCAATTCATATTTCTGTTCTAATTTTTATTTTTTCTTCTGCTTGCATTTACCTTAAATTACTCTTATTCCTATAATTTACAAAGGTGAAAACTTGATTACAGATTTTTTTTTCTTTTTCAACTTTTATTTTAGAGTCAGCGGTACATGTGCAGGTTTGTTACACAGGTATATTGTGCGATGCTGCAGTTTGAGGTAAAATTATCCTGAGCATAGTACCCAACAATTAGCTTTCCAACCCTTGTCCTCCTCCCTCCCTTACCCCTTTAGTAGCCCCTAGGGTGTAATGTTGCATCTTTATGTTCATGAGTATCCCGTATCTCTTTCCCACTCATAAGTGAGAACACGTGGTATTTGGTTTTCTGTTTCTGCATTAATTTGCTTAGGATAATGGCCTCCAGCTCCAACCACATTGCTGCAAAGGTCATGATTTAGTTATTACTTTTTTTTTGCTGCATAATATTGCATGGTATATATGCATAACATTTTCTTTATCTAGTTCACTGTTTGTGGGCACCTAGGTTGATTCCATGACTTTGCTATTGTGAATAATGCTGTGATGAACATGTGAGTGTGTGTGTCTTTTTGGTAGAAGAATTTGTTTTCTTTTGGATATAAACCTAGTAATGGGGTTGGTGGGTCAAATACAAGTTCTCTGAGAAATATCCACACTGCTTTCCATAGTGGCTGAACTAATTTACATTCCCACCAACAGTATATAAATGTTCCCCTTTGTCTGCAGCATCTGTTATTCTTTGACTTTTTGATAATAGTCATTCTGAGTTGTGTGGAGATGGTATCTCATTGGGGTTTTAATTTGCATTTCTCTGTTTCTCTGATGATCAGAGATAATAAGCATTTTAATGTGCTTGTTGGCTGCTTGTGTCTTCTTTTGAGAAGTATCTGTTCATATCTTTTGCCCATTTTTTAGTGGGGTTATTTGTTTTTTGCTTGTTCAGCTGTTGAAGTTCAGATTCTGGATATCACGCGTTTGTCAGATGCATAGTTCACAAATATTTTTCCCTATTCTGTAGGTTGTCTGTTTACTCCTTTAATAGTTTTGTTGTTGTTGTTGTCGTTGTTGTTGTTGTCTGTAGTGGTGGTGTTTTTTTTTTTTTTCTTTCTGTGTGCAAGCTCATTTGTTTAATTGTCATTGTTTTTGTTTTTGTTGCAATCGCCTTTGAGGACTTACTCATACATTATTTCCCAAGATCCATGCCCAGAATAGTGTTTCTTGGGTTTTCTTCTAGGATTACTGTAGTTTGAATCATATTATTTATATCTTTGATCCATCTTTAGTTAATTTTTGTGTATGGTGAAAAGGTAGGGGTCCAATTTCATTCTACATATGTCTCACTAGCTATCTCAGCACCATTTTTTGAATAGGAAGTCCTATCCTATGGCTTATTTTTGTCAACCTTGTCAGAGGTTAGATGTCTGTGTATGTGTGACTTTATTTCTGGCTTCTACATTTTGTTTCATTTATCTACGTGTCTATTTTGTATAAGTACCATTCTATTTTTGTTACCTAGTTTTATAGTTTGCTTGAAGTTGGAGAATGTTATGCCTCCAGTTTTGTTGTTTTTTTGCTAAGGATTGCTTTGGCTATTCAGGCCTTTTTTGTTCCATATGAATTTCAGAATATATATTTTTATTTTTATTTTTTTGCAATTCTGTTTTGGTTACCTAGCTTTATAGTTTGTTTGAAGTTGCAGAATGTGATACTTCTGGTTTCGTTGTCTTTTGCTAAGGATTGCTTTGGCTATTTTAGGCCTTTTTTGTTTCATATGAATTTCAGAATAGTTTTTTTGTTGTTGTTTGTTTGTTTTTGTTTTTGTTTTTTCAATTCTGGGAAAAGCAATGTTAGTAGTTTGATAGGAATAGCACTGAATCTGTAGATGGCTTTGGGCAGTATAGCCATTTAACAACATTGATTCTTCCAATACATGAGCATGGAATGCTTTTTCGTTTGTTTGTGTTATGTATGATTTCCTTTTGCAGGGTTTTGTAGTTCTCCATATAGAGATTTTTTTGTCTTCTTGGTTAGATGTCTTCCTACACATTTTATTTTTGTGAGGGCTATTGTAAATGGGTTTGTGTTCTTGATTTGGCTGTCAATTTGAATGCTATTGGTATATAGAAATGCTACTGATTTTTGTATCTTGTATCTGAAACTTTGCTCAAGTCATTGATCACTTCCAGGAGTCTTTTGGTGGAGTCTTTAGGGGTCTCTAGGTATAGAATCGTATCATCCGCTAGAGGAGATACTTTGTTTTTTTTCTTTTCCCTTGTGGATGCCTTTTCTTTCTTTATCTTGACTGATTGCTCTGGCTAGCACTTCCAGTACTATGTTAAATTGAAATGGTGAGAGTGGCATTCTTGCCTTGTTCCAGTTCTCAGGGGGAATGGTTCCAGTTTTTGTCCATTCAGTGTGATTTTGGCTTTCACGTTCTCAGAGGTGGCTGTAATTTTGAGGTTTGTTCCTTCACTACTTAGTTTCTTGAGGGTTTTTTTTTTTTTTTTGTATCATGAAGGGATATTGAATTTCATCAAAAGGTTTTTCCACATCTATTGAGATAATCACATGGTTTTTGTTTTAAATCTACTTAGGTGTTGAATTACATTTATTGATTCGTATATGTTGAACCAATCTTGCATCTGAGAAATGAAGCCTACTGGATCACGGTGAATTAAATTTTTGATGTGCTGTTGAATTCAGGTTGTTAATATTTTGTTGAGGATATTTATGTCTATGTTCATCAGGGATATTGGCCTGTAGTTTTCTTCTTTCACTGTGTCTTTGCTAAGTTTTGTTATCAGGGTAATGCTGGCCACATAAAACAAATTAGGGAGGACTCCCACCTCCTCAATTTTTTGGAATAGTTTCAGTCGAAAGGGTACTAGGTCTTCTATGTATGTCTGGTACAATTCAAGCGTGACTCCATCTGTTCTAAAGATCTTTTGTTAGGTTCTTTATTACGGATTTAGTTTTGAAACTCGATATTAGTCTGTTTGGTGTTTCAGCTTCTTCCTGCTTCAATCTTGGAAGACTGTGTGTTTCTAGGGATTTATTCACTACTTCTAGAATTTCTAGTTTTTATACATAGGGGTTTCCATAATAGTGTCTGAGGATCATTTGTATTTCTGTAGGATCAGTTATAACGTCACTTTGTCATTTATGGCAAATTGTGGTTATTTGGATCTTCTCCCCTCGCTTTTTTTTTTTTTAATCTAGCTAAGTGTCTATTGATCTAAGTTATCCTTCTATAAAACTAACATTTGTGAATGTACTCCCAGCTTTCAATGTAAGAATGCCATTTCTCTAAAATTTCTAACTTCTCAAAAAACAAACAACAACAACAACAACAACAACAAAAAATAACTTTTGGTTCAGTTGATTATTGGGTTATAGATTTTAGATCTTTCCCTTTTTTCTAATATAGTCTTTAGTGCTATAAATTTCCCTCTAAGTGGTGCTTTTGCCATACTTCACAATTATTCAAAAGGTATATTGCATTTTTATGTAGTTCAAAATATGTTCTAAGAGTCCTTAAGATAACTAATTTGAATTATGTATCATTTAGAAGTATCTTGATCAGTTTCCAAATTTGGAAGTTTTTTTCAACTATATTTCTATTACTGATTTTAGTTTAATTCCATTTGGTCCAAAAACGTATTTTTATGCTTCATATTCTTTTTAATTAAATTTTGTTTTAAAAATCACACTGTTGATATCCTGTGTTCCATGTAAGCTTGAAAAGAACGTGTGTTTTTTGTTGTTGAATAGAGTATTCTACAAATGTAAATTAGAACAAGGTGATTGCTAATGCTGTTCATGTGATTTATATGCTTACTATTTTTGCTATTATTGATGTATTAGTTATTTTCAGAGGGATGTTGAAATCTTCACCTATAAAGGTAGATTTATGTAATTTATCTTTCAGTCTGATGTTATTTTACTCATATATTTGATGCTCTGTTACAAGTGCATCTAAATTATTGCTTCTTCTATCATCTTGGAGAATTGATTCTTTTATCATTATGTAATGCCTCTTGTTATCCCAAGCAGTTTTTCTCTTTCAGAAGTCTACTTTGTCTTAACCTAATATAGCTACTCCTGCTTACTGTTATTAATGTTAGCATGATATATATTTTTTTATATATTTGCTTTTAACTTATTCGTATCATTATATTTAAAATGTGTTTCTTATGGATAACATATACTTAGGTGTAATTTTTGATCCATTCTAACAATCTTTTAATTAATGTATTGAGACAGCTTATATTTAACAGTGATTATTTGTAAAAATTTTATCAATAGCTTCCATGTTTTGCAACTGATTTCTCCTGGTTGTATTCATTCTTCTTTTTCTTTATTCCCTTGACTTTCTTGCCTTATCTTGTTTTCATTTATAATGTAATGTAATGATATTTTATTTTATCTCTTCTTTTAGCATCATAACTATATTTTTGAAAATATTGCTTTTCATGGCCAACCCAAAGTTTTCAATACATATTTTAAGTAATCCCCCACTGTCAATTGATGCCATCTATCACATGTACTACATTTAACAATGTGCTCCCAATTATTTTCTAAAGTAACTTGTGTCATTGCTGTTATTTATTTGATTTATCCACAGGCTACAATTAAATACTTTCTTGCTAACATTTCTTTAAACAAACAGTTATTATTTAGATCAATTAAAACTAAGAGAAATAAAAGTTTACATTTTTCCTTTATGTATTTTTTCTTTAAATCTCTTCATTTCTTTATGTAGAATCAAGTCTGTGACCTATATAATCTTCTATATGCCGGAAGTTTGTTTAATATTTCTTGAAGGACAGGTGTACTGGTGATAATTTCCCTCAGTTTTCATTTATCTGAGAAAGTCTTTATTTGTTCTTCGTTTTGAAGGATAATTTTGCCTGATGTGGAATTTTAGATTGGCCATGTTTTTCTTTCACCTCTTTAAATGTTTCACTATATGCTATACCTACTCATCTCATTTCTGATGAAAAGGTCATCGTAATTCTTATTCTTATGCCTCCACAAGTACAGTACTCTGTTTTGTTTTGTCCTATCCTCTGATTTCTTTAAGATTTTCTTCTGTCTTTGGTTTTCCGCAGTTTGAATGTGGTGTGTGTATGTGTGTGTGTGTGTGCGTGTGTGTGTGTGTTTGTGAATTATTCATCTCAGCCTTCTGAATCTGTGCTTATTGTCTGTCATTCACTTGAGTAAGTTTTTGCCTATTATTACTTCAGATATTTCTCCTGCTTCATTATCTCTTTCTTTTTCCGGTATTACAATTACAATTATACATTGTACAAATGTATAAATTGTACACTGATACATCGTACAAATGTACAATTATGTTATACATCTTGAAACTATCCTACAGTTCTTAGATGTTCTGTGTAGTTTTTTCTCTTTACATTTTATTTTTTGAAGTTTCTATAAACCGATCTTCAAACTCACTACTTTTTCCTCAAGTGTATCCAGCCTACCTATAAGTTCACCAAATTCATTTTTTATTTCTGTTATAGTACTTAATTTTTATCATGTCATTTAGATTGCTTCTTATCGTCTGCATCTGTCTCCTTAACCATCTGTTCTTTCATGTTATATATTTTTTCTATTATATCCCTAAATGTATTAATCATAGTTATTTCAAAATCACTGTTTAAAGATTTCAACATCATTGTCATATCTGAATTTGAATATGGTTGCTTTAGCTCTTCAGACAGAGGAATTTTTGTTTCTTTATTTTACCTTTCCATATTTTTTGTAGTTTTATTTTGTTGTTGTTGAAATCCTAAAATTTTATCCCAGTAATAGAAACTTATATAATCTAATACTTCATTGCCAACATTTCTTTAAACAAATAGTTATTATTTAGATTAATGAAAAATAAGAAAAACAAAAGATTACATATTCCTTTTATGTATTTTTTTCTTCAATTCTCTTTTTTTCTTCAATTTCTTTTTTTTTTTTTTTTTTCCCTTTATGTAGAATCCAGTTTAGGGTGTTTAGGTGCTATAATAAGAGACAAAAAAATGGTAGTAATAATAGACAAAAACTTTACAAAGTGAATAACAGATTAATAAAATACAAATCCAGAAGGCTGAGATGAATAACACTCTCTTACACACACATACACACACAAAAAATTAGGTTTAGATGTTTAGTGTGAGAATTTGTGTTAATATGACTAAAAATTGACTATCTTTAATGTTTGTTTTAGCTATATGTGCCATATTCTTCAAATTCCTCTAGTGTCCTTGTTTCTATTCTACCTTGACCTTAATCTTACTTAAGTAGTTCTCAGAAACAGCCTGTATCTATAACTCTTTCAGCTGTAACCCACGGTTATAGCAGATACTCAATGGCATGATGGTAAGGTGTGAGGAAGAAAAAAGGTTCTACAATGGTGAGATTAAATATACTTTCTTAATGGTCTGTGTCTCTAGGCTGTGACCTTTGCAAGCATCTTTTAATTTCTTCCCTTGGTTGCAGCCTTCCCAATCCATTTTCCTGAAGCCCTGACCCCTCTTGATTATGTCTACTCTTTTCCCCTTAGGGAAACCATGAATGTCAGAAAGGACTGAAGTGGGAGAAATGATCTGCCAGCTGAGATAAATCTCAGGAAATATGTTTCTCCTTGGGGAGCAGGCCTTTTATTAGAGAAAAACCTCTGAGAAATAATGATTACTGATCCCCTTCTCCCGCCAGAGCCATGAGGACAACTTTCTTAAATCTTCACCTTGGGAACAAGGTGGGGCTACCGGAGGAAAAGCCCACAAAAATGTGCCACCCCCCCCCCCGGGATGGGCACGGTGGCTCACGCCTGTAATCCCAGAACGTTGGGAGACCAAGGCGGGTGGATTACCTGAGGTCAAGAGTTCAAGACCAGCCTGGCCAACATGGTGAAATCCCGTCTCTACTAAAAATACAAAAATTAGCCAGGTATGGTGGCACATCCCTGTAATCCCAGCTACTCGGGGGACTGAGGCAGGAGAATTGCTTGAGCGCGGGAGGCAGAGGTTTCAGTGAGCTGAGATCGTGCCACTGCACTCCAGCCTGGCCCACAGAGGGAGACTCTCTCAAAAAAAAAAAAAAAAAAAAAAAAGGTGCACCCCCTTGTGAAGCAGGTTCACTTTCACTTTGTAGTGGTTACCAACTTGTCTGAGTGAGCTGAACACACTCCCATGCAACAAGTTATTTGAAGTAAATTTGTTTTTGACAAATAAGGCATCAAGAGACAACAAAAGCCTTGGATCATTGAAAACCAGTTGCCCCAAGACTTAGAAAGCCTCCTGGGGCAGACACAGTCTCAATGGCATGTGCCCCATTTATACCACAGATAAGAAACCCCAAAAAAGCCCTAGTACGTACTATTCTTTTTTTAAGACTTTAATTTCATTTTCTTTCTTCTAAGGAAACTTATTTAATAATTCCTTTAGTGTGGGCCTGTTGATAAGAAATTATTTGTTTTTGTATAGCCACATAAGTCTTTATTCTACCCTATTTTTTGAAATATATTTTTATTCCATGTAGAATTCTATGTAGTCTTTTTTTCTTCTTTTAGTGCCCTAAAAGAATGTGTTTTCTTACTTGTTTACAATGAGGAATCTACTATCAATCATCTCTTTTATTTCTCTTTGTATGTAATGTGTCTTTTTTCTGTCTGTCTTTAAGATTTTTCCTTTATCATTGGTTTTGAATGATTTGAGGATAACGTGCTTAAGTATCATTTTATTCAGGATTTTTGTACTTGAGCTTCGCTGAACATCCTAGATTTGTGGATTTATAGTACTTTCATATTTGAAAAACAGTCATTATTTCTTCACATAATTTTCTGACCTCCTTTTGGTGACTTCAATTATTGTTTCATAGCTCACCATTTCTCTTTGTGTTATTTGCATTCTGTGTTTAATAATTCCTATTACTATGTCTTCAGGTTAGTTAGTGTTTTCTCTTTGCAATGTTTAAACTGATGTTTATTGAATCTAGTGTATATTTTCTTCCAGATATTGCACTTTCATCCCTAGAAGTTATATTTGCATCTTTTTACGCTTTATGCTTCTACAGAACTCTGAAAATAAGAAAAAAATTAATGTCGTAATGTCCTACTAGTACCTTTGACAGTCCAGGATCTTTTTTTTTTTTTTTTTTTAATTTCCATAGGTTATTGGAGAACAGGTGGTGTTTGGTTACATGAGTAAGTTCTTTAGTGGGGATTTCTTAGATTTTGGTGCACCCATCATCCGAGCAGTATACACTGCACCCTATTTGTAATCTTTCATCATCACCCTCTTTCCATACTTTATCCTTGAGACCCCAAAGTCCAATGTGTCAGTCTTACGCCTTTGCATCCTCATAGCTTAGCTCCCATTTAGGAGTGAGAACATACGATATTTGGTTTTCCATTCCTGAGTTACTTTACTTGACTGATTTTTTTTCCTATTCACGGATTCTTTCTATGAGCATTTTTGCATGTCTTGTAATTTTTTATTGGATGACATACATTGTAAATTTTAAAAATTGGGTGCAAATATTTATATTCCTATAAATATTGTTCAGTGTTGTTTTGTGGTGTAGTTACATTACTTGGTGGTAATACTCTAATCCCTTCATGAAAACATGAATGGTTGATATGGTTTGGCTGTGTCCCCAACCAAATCTCATCTTGAATTCCCACATGTTGTGCTAGGAGGTAATTGAATCATGGGGGCAGGTCTTTCCCATACTGTACTAATGATAGCTAATGATAGCTAACAAGTCTTACAAGATCTGATGGTATTATAAGGGGGAGTTTCCCTGCACAAGTGCTCTCTTTGGAGTTTCCCTGCACAAGTGCTCTCTTTTCCTGCTGCCATCCATGTAAGATGTGACTTGCTCCCCCTTGCTTCCACCATGATTGTGAGGCCTCCTCAGCCACATGGAACTGTGAGTCCAATTTAACCTCTTTCTTTTGTAAATTGCCCAGTTTCATGTATGTCTTTATCAGTAGCATGAAAATGGACTAATACAATGGTCTTTTAAGGTTCATCATGTTAGATTAGTGTTTAGTATAGGATTAAATATTTCCTAGTACTGAGTCAAGATGTTTCTGTGTACTCCACATATTGCTCCAGGAATTTTGAGATATTCCACCCTTCCTGGTAGGAATAGGCCCTATTTCCTCCCCTTTGTCAGTGTTAGACTCTGTTTTCTTAAATTTTTCACATGGTTATTTCCTTGACCTTGGGTAGTTCCATCAATGTACTCACTAATTAGCATTCTTCTAAACACTCAAAAGGGCCCCTCTGTAGATTTCTGGAATTCCTTCTCTGCAAAGCTGTCTACCCTCTGGTGCTATGTCTTGCTTTATTTGTTTGTGCATTCATTTTATTATTATTATTATTAGCCTCTTAGATATCTCTGAACTAATTGAAACTGTGGATTGTTGGTTTTTATTATTTTCTGAATAGTCTTAGCCATTACATCAAATATTTCTTCTGACCTATTTTATTCTCCCATCTTTCTAAGATCCTAATCACAGATATTAGATTGATATTCTGCTATATTGTCTGGTTGATTATGATAATGACTAGTGATGATTTTTACTCTTTTATTTCTCCTTGGGTTTCAGTTTGGATAATATCTATGGACCGGTCTTCAAATTCAGTGATTCACTTTTCAGCTGCATTCTTACTGCTTGTAATCTGTAAAAGGAATTTCTCATACACATCTTCTGTATTGTTCCTGTCACTCAATTCTTTACCATGTTAACTAAAGTTATTTTAACTTTCCTGTGTGACAGTTGCAATATTTGAGTCATAAATATTATACTGAAAGTGAATATTATATATTTAGTATTTCTAGTATATCTTATATGAAAAATTATATAAACAGCTCCGTGTCTTCTGAGCTGTTTATGTTCTAAAATAACACTGTCCGGTAGGATTTCTGCAACAATGAAAATGTTTAGTATGGTAGCTACTAGCCACTTGCAGCTAGACAGTATGTAGATGGCTAGTGAGACTAAGGAACTGAATTATACATTTTACATAATTTTTAATAAATTCATGTAGCCACATATTGCTGAGGGCTACCCAAATTGTACCAGTACAATTCTAGGGTTTATCAAATCTTAGGACAGTCTTATTATTTTCTATTAAAAAACACTACAATTTAACACGAATTACTCCCCCATACACTAGGATACATACAATAAAAATGCTGTCAAACTCTTAATAAATCTATCAGGTGAAAGGTCATACAACTGAGAGTTTATCAATCACAGTCAATAATTTTTCATGTGCATGTCTAAAAAACATTCATGACTACCAACAGACTATGCTGAATCAATAAAGGTAGACTGGTAAAAATGTTCAGATAATCAAGTACTTTAGTTACCTATATTTTTATGAAATAAGTCCCTGAGGGATTATGGGGCTTCTTCCATATAATACAATATGTGTAAGTTTAACAAAATATGAAAATTTGAAAAAAGAGACAACCCTATTTCACCACTACACTCAATTTTGACATATTTGTAAATAATATCATTTTCCAGTACAAAGAGATCAAAATTGGGAATTAGAAATGGGCATCTTGACTTATTGTATACCTCTCTTGGCATCAACTCTTGAATGGCATTTTCCTCCTGCGTCAATTGGAGACAATGATTTACCTCATGCTGTTGCGGAGAGTAAAATGAGTTATGAATATTTCAATGATTATGACTCCTTTTTGTTTTGTTTTGGTCAGAACAATCCCCAGGAATCTGACATTATAACTCAATATAAATATTGACAACTTTGAGGCCGGGCACTGTGGCTTACACCTGTTATCCCAGCACTTTGGGAGGCTGAGGCAGATGACGAGTTCGGAAGTTTGAGACCAGCCTGACCAATATGGGGAAATGCTGTGTCTACTAAAAATACAAAAATTAGCTGGTTGTTGTGGCGGGCACCTGTGATCCCAGCTACTAGGGAGGCTGAGGCAGGAGAATTGCTTGAACCTGGGAGGTGGAGGTTGCAGTGAGCCGAGATTGTGCCACTGCACACCAGCCTGGGTGACAGAGCAAGACTTCATCTTGAAAAAAAAAATATTGACAACATTGAATATTTACTTTTATTTGTGTATATTATGGACATAGTACAAAATATTACATATGCCTTTTAATTACAAAAGCTCGCATCTATATGACATTACCTCTAATATTGACTAAGTCTCATTTAAGTTCCTTCTCTTATTAATCATTTATAGACAGAAAATTTAGGATATGTGATAGTAAGATACCATTCAGATCTTCATGAACTGAATCTATTTGTCAGTTTGCAGATTTGTCCCATTCACCCCCTACTGTTCCCCTGCATTATTTCAACTAGATGAGATGGTGTACAAACTACTGATAATTTAGCAAGCCGATAATGGATGCATACCATTTTAACATTACAGCAGGGAGTCCTTGCCTTGCCTTTTCAGTTCACAGCATTGTTGCACAATGTAACACCAATTAACACTTAAGTGATAGAGTTTCAGTTTCTAGGTAAAAACTGAAAATCTTTCTTTTATACCTCTGTACTGGAGCCTGCATAGTTATGATATTTAATCAGCTGAAAGCCCAGGGCACGCACTTGTAGTCGTGTTATTATTTATAATTGAATGCAGTACTGCTGCTGTGGCAAACCTTATTGGCATCATTTGTGTAAGGTTTAATGGTTTCTGTTACCGCTGTTAGCTCCTCACTCACCAGGCTATTCTTCTATAATGTAGCAGAGTATTTTAAAAGACTTGTTTGTGACTGAAGTCAATGGAGGGGAGGAGAAACAGTAGTGAAAGCTGACACAGAACAATTAATTTCCAAAAATAAGCATCATTCTTCTCTAATCCTGACTAATTTTCAACCAACATGATATTATGGCTCAGAAATGATAAAGAGTAATAAACCAAATATCTGTTTTGAAATTTAAAGAGGTTTTAACATCTCATCTAATCTCTCTCTCTCACACACACACACACACACACACAAGTATGCAAATGCAGAAAGTAAGATTTTACAAATCATATTCCAGACAGCTGGATTTTGAAACTAGTATGTGCTAAATTCTTGACTAGCCACAACAGTGACTGTAACTGGACTCACACACATGCATGCACACACACAAATATCCGAATGCAGAAAGTAAGGTTTTATACATCATATTCCAGAAAGCTGGTTATTGAAACTCGTATGTGCTAAGTTATTGACTATAGCCGCAACAGTGACTGTAACTGGACTGCTTCTAGCACGGAGATTGGCATTACTCTTATGACAAGGTACATTTTGTATGACAATAGTATTACAATACAATAGTATCCCAAATAGACCTGCAAAAGTTTCTCTCAGTCAGTGCACATTAAGTACTTACACAATTATATCTTTATAGGAACACTATAAGATAATTTTTATTAGACAAAAATAATGGACCACTACTGAGGTAAATTTCACAATTATAATATAATAATGCATGTGTTTTGTCACTTCTTCCAGTATCTTTTCCTCTGATTTTAATTCTCACATTCTCATTTTGTTTTCCAAATGTGCATCTGATTGTCTCATTTATTGATTTTCCAAAACACACAATTCACTAAGCTATAGCCAATATTTTGGGGATGATGCTTTGAACAGGATAACTTGAAATTTATTTAAGCAAATTCCATAGCTAAAAATCCTGCCTCCACAGAGTTCACATTCCCCTGTGAATATCCATTTGAGACACGCTATCATTCTCCTGTCCAACTTCATGCCAGTGCAACAAAGAATCACTAAACTAGAACCAAAATGATTGCCCTACGATTTCCACGTGCAATGTGCTTGAGCCGGAAATCTATGGCCAAAAGAAAACCTAACCTTCTCTCTTTTCCGCTTGCTGACTTCTCCCTACATTTTGACACTCAAAGCTACTGTAAGAGACTATGGTTTTTACTACTGCACTAGTCCTTTTATGAAGGAAAAGCTGCTTTAAGAGCAGCTGCTGTTTATACATCTGAGTAGTGATTTGGGAAATACAGTAATATAGCTGAGTTTGCTCCATCTATAATTTTAAATATCACATAAACAGCAATAGTAGCAAACACCTACAGTATAGATGTGAGGATTAAATGAATTTGCACATGGACTAACCCATTCATGTTTCCTGGTGTATTGCAGATACTTTTAAATATTAGTTTTTTTCTTTTATTCTGCCAGCTAGAGAACAAAAGTACGTGTTAGTCTACATATTCTACCCTATTTTGTGATCTACAAATTAATGGTATTAGAAAGGAAATAATATTAGGAAATCACTGGATGGGGATTTAAATGATATGGAGTTGAAATTCAGATATGCTACAATTAGCAGACTTCCAGTTTTCACAATTCTCAGGGGTTAAGAGTAGATGAGCTAATAATTGAAGGATTATTTTATAATTTTAGAGAGAATTAATTGCAAAGTAGTTTACTCTTTTTAAAGTACTAAGAATTATATGATACAAATATTAGCTTTTAATTTATTTAAGAGATTAAATATATTTCCCTGTGAATTAATATGATATTAAATCTAATCTAAGATGTTTATAATTATATGCAGTGCTTTATCCCTACCTTCATCATGAATGATGAGTTAACAAGAAGTTAACTTCGTTTTCACTAGCTCGAAATTTCAGGATGGGCATAAAAAATGAAATATGTTCGAACTGGACTAAGTAATTATGACTAACTGATGTTATTTATCATTATATGTGCGATTGACCAATACCTACTATCACTGTGTTTAAGTATGAGAGCCAATTACAGAACATAATTCTAAAAAATAAAAGAAAAAAAATGATATTGCACATATTTGTTTGGGTAAAGAAAGCTATATGTGGAGGCTTAAGTTCATTGGGGCAGATAAGTGCAATCATGTCTTATGCTCAGTAAGCTGAGACCCGAAAGTGCTTGGTGAACAGCATTAATACTGACCACTTTATGATATTTTTAAAAATGTTTTCAAAAATTTTTAGCACAACTTATTTTTCCACAATAAAAAAAAATGTTAATAATGATAGTCTTATATGCTTTGGGCAAGTTGCATATTCTTAAAATTCTTTAGAATAATTTACATGATTTCATGTAATATCTGATTGTTTTGTAATATATTCATTTTGGGAATGTTATTTATTGTTTAGATAATATTTTAATTTTGAAGAATAATGTTTTATTAAGAAAATTACATAGTTACATCATTAAAAACTATTACTATACGTTTGTAAAGATTAAAGATTGTTCATGATCTAATGTAATCTTACCATACTGATTTAATTAACCATGATTTACTTTTCTAACATTATCGATATTTTTCCTATTTTAAAAAACAATCACTTTCTGTTATATGAGTCAAAATTCTACTCCAATTATTTAAATATACTTTAAATAATAGAATACTTATTGACCATGAGATGGTTGATGGCAAAGGTTCTCAGCTGGTTTGGGGGAGAACGTTTTCCCCAAGGGACATTTGGTAAAATCTGCATACATTTTTTATTATTTTAACTGGTGAGGGGTGTTGCTTGTTTCTGATAAGGGCGAGGAGGGTTTCTAAATGTCGTGCAATACACAACATGGTTTTGGGTTGAAAGATAAAGCAACAGATGTTGAAATACCAGAGAACAACTACAAACAGTCCCATCTTGAGGGGCTTGGAGGGAAAGGGGGGAAATAGATACTCATGTTCATTAAAGCTAGAATCTTGGATAAGTACTAGTGAAGTTACTGTCACACAGGAATGATTGTCAGGGATAAATATGATAGTATGCAGGGAGCAGGGAAGAAATATCTTAGTTTCTCTCCTGTCTTTTAAATTGCCCATGCTTTCATTATCCAAACCCAACTGAAGCTGGCTGTCAAGGGAACCTAGGGTGCTCAGGGTTCTTGGACTGACAGCAACATAGAAAGGGTAGAGAATGAAGCTAGAATGGTAGCAAATAGAGAAAAACAGCAGACCTATCTACTTTAGTTTGATTTTTCATCATGCTGTCTGAATTGACTTGGTCTTCTTTAAAAAAAAATTGCAGAAAATGAATTTTGATAAAACTGTTTTCCTTTTTATCTTTAGGATATTGTGTTTCCACTGATACACTAAAAAACAAATGAGAAATTTGAGAAATTCAAAACTTATGTTAGAGCCTAATCTTCTCTTTCTTTTCATAAAAAAATATTTTACATGAAAATTTCACAGTTTGAGATATTTGAAACAGTTGTTTCCATTCATATTTTTGTTTAATATATATTTCTTAGAAAAAAATGTTCTCAACTAATGGCTTATAGCAATTAACCCTGTGTGGGAGTCTAAGTTTTGAGAAACTTGCAAAATGTTATTACCTTGTAATCTAGCTATATTATAGAGGCCGATTTTAATGTTTCATTTTTGCTCTTAAAACTGGACCCCTAACTGGGGACTAAATTAAAATAACTCTTTTCATATATGGCTCCCACTGGAATGTAAATTACAATTTTAAGATTGCTGGTTCTCATCACCTGTCTTTGCTATTTTTCTATTACAGCTTCTAATTTTCATATACGCTATTAGTGTGTTTTAGATATAATGAGAAAAGGATGGCCAAAATGGAATAAGATTTAAAAGGTAAATCACATAGGTCAGATCAGCTTCTGTCTGCAGGCTGATTGGATGTACTTTTCAGCAAAGACACGTATGGAGCTTGTCTTTTACTATTCAAACTACAGAAGTGAAATATTTTGCTTTTGATTTTGTTTCTCTGTTTTCAAGGGAGACTTTCAGCTTGGAGATTGAACAAATAAACAAGAAGTATTGAGGCTAGAAACAGATCTGGCTCTTTTTTAAGTTTTCATTAATGTCTTGCTTTAGCTCCGTTTCACAATGGTATCTCAATAGTCTTAAATGTGGACTATAGCAACGCTCCTTAAAGTATGATCCACAAAAGAGAAGCAGTATCACCTAGGACACTGTTACAAAGGAAAGGTCATGGACACTACCTCAGACACCCTGAATCACCGAGTCTCTTGGGGGTAGGATCCAGGAGTCAGCATTTTAAGAAGCCTTCCGGATGATGCTGATGTAGGCCAAGGCTTGAAAAGCTATGCTAGAGGACGTATTTAAAACCGAAGTTCTTTAAAATGATAATAAAGTGTTTAATTTCTGAACACATTGCAGATATCTATAGTTATTTTCATTTTAAGTTTTCAAAAGTCAAATATACTATAAACAAGTATTTGAAAATTGTTGACTAGTTATGCTTATTTTTAAAATATGACATTTTTGTCACTAAAAAGTTTATGACAAGACTTGCATGCGACTTCAGATTTGTCCCCAAATTGCCCCTTTCTGGAAATAATATAGGCTGATCAAACATAAAAATGATGACATAACTGAAAAATGACTTTGGGAAGAAATGATTTGAGGTCATTATACTCCCAATTCTTCTGATGAGATTGATATGAAGTTATCAAAAATCAAAACTTTATATTAGCTGATTTTTAAGAAGAATTACCAGCCTTCAATAAAAGTATTTATTGATGTAGAATATCAACTTGTTTGCAATTCCCACACAGGGAATAAAAAATAATCTATTAAGACAGATAAAGCTAAGTAGTATAATTTCTACACATAAAATTAGATTGCCGCAACTATCAAAGTAAAAAGTAACCCCAGAAATAAAAAAATTTGAAGTCAATATAAAAAATAAAATCCATGTTACTGTATTGCAAAACAAAAAGATAAAGTCTCTGCCCTGAAGGAGCATTTGAGCCTATTTTATAATAGAGACATCGAGTTTCTGTATTACTAGTCCAGTCTATCGTCCATAATGTTCAGGTTTATTCTAATTCTCACTCTGCAAAATTATATGGACAAATGGCTAATCTACCCAGGCTTTAGTTTTATCATCTATAACAAGAGAAAAATGATAGTGCCTAATTTATAGGGTTAGTATTAATATTAATCTATATAATGCATGTAAAGCATTTCAGAGTATCTGGCTCTGCAAAATAAACAATAACCATCGTTAGCTCAAATTTCAAGAAATAAGTGAATAGATGGCTTTCGTTATTTTGTTCTCAACCATTTTATTTCTCCATCCAATACTTGTGTTATGTTTCTTTCTGGCCACAAACCGGTTAATAATCACACATACTTGCAACTAATCCAAGGGCACTTCACAGGAGACCAAGGAAAAAATGTCTAGAACACTTTTTTCAGACACACACACACAAATTTGCAAAGCACTTACACATTAAACAAGCCATTTTAGACTCACTTTTCCTCATCCTATATATCTTTTCAAAAAGATAGTCTTTGCAATGCTATGTTCTAAATATGTTTCAGCACTTTCCCCATCTCCACTACTGCTAACATGATCAGATGGCCTCTCTTTCTCAGTTTAGTATCTTCTTGATGTCTGTTCTCCTCCTTACCACTCTATTGACGTGTCCATTTAAGAGCAAAAGTTCTGTATCTTTAAGGAAAGCAAACTGCGGCAGGAACTAGGCATTCTAGGCAGTCTCACTAGAAAGATAAATAAATGAGAAAGAAATGAAAAGAGTCATATCCATATAATTGAATTTGAAAGAAAAGAGGTGTTTAAGATGGCCCTATTAATTAGCATGTCACAGTTGTAATTAATGACTATCAGGTTCAGGTGAATAGTCTTCACCTAATTGTTTATTGAATGAAGAAATGAGTTAGTAGACAACAAATATCACATTATTTTGCTTTTCCTCCAAAATGGTACATTTCAAACTATTCACTCTGAACGAACAAGAGGAAGAGAAGTAGAAAGATGAGTCCTGGTTTAACATATTTCAGCTAGAAATCAAGAAGACCACATAATCATCTGGACACATGTCATTGGAAACTAGAATGTGGCAACATGAGCAGTGAAAAAATGAGCATTACAAAATGGTTATATTTTTAATTTCCATAGTCATAGGCAAAGGTTAATTACTAATTACTACTGGGAGTTAAATAATTTCATTTTAATATATATCATTTTCAAATTCTATTTACCACTCTATCCTTGACATCTAGCAGGGTGCTGGAAAAGGACAGGGGCTCAATCAGGTGATTTTTCAAAGATCAGAGGATGAAAGGTCTGTATAAGTAAGTGCATGTATCTCTCACAGGAAACAAGCCAAGCTATTAGATCAGACCAAAGAATAATTTCAGTGGAATTCCATTCCTAGGACTGTCCTCCACTGAGTGGCTCCACTGGGCTGTTTTATCACAGAACAAGAAGTCATTAAGGCAAGTCACTTAAAACCTTTGAGAAGCAGATATGGCCAGCTGATCTAAGAAGAATTTTTCAACACAGGCATTGGAAAATAATAGAAAAATTATCTTAAAATCTAAACTATATATCACAGTGCCCCATATAAAAGATAAACCTGAGGGAAGCCTGAACTTATATGACAAAATACCCACTACTGAAATTTACAGAGGCCTTTCATATGAATTATAATCAAAGAAGACTCTGATGGGTCCTAAATTTGACCAGAATGGCTTGACCCCAAAGTATAGACACTATGAATTAAATTTCAAGAGAGAATACAAATGTGTGAGTAGGGAAAGCTGAATAAGAATGCAACTTTTGTTAACGTGCTGTCTATTCTCTGTTCTAAAGCACCAGAGAGTATAATCAATTGCCATATTTACAACAATATCTCAGAAAAGTTCTCCACGTCCTGACCTGATGAAACTTCAAGATGTTTCTAGTATCCTTTGGAAACATAGGCTGTTTTTGTAATTATCTTCCCTAAAGAGTTTCTCTAGCAATCCCTGGGAATGGGGGATTATTACTCATAATCAGATCTGTTACTTGTAACTTAATTTTTTTTTCTGGTCTTATGTTCACTTTGTTTGCCAGCCAGCATCCTGCGATGCTCACTGTCAATGGCTATGCAGTACCTGGGCTAATCTGCTTTATTGATCTCTATGTTCTTTTTCATTCTCAACTTCATCATGGACACTCCTCGTTGTCTATTCCTTGGCTTTTTCAGATAAATTCTTGGGCCAAAAATGAAACAATTCTTTAGTTGATACCACCTATTCGAGGGGAGTCAGATCAAAGAACAATTGGACATGGCTCACATTGTATCAGAAATATCCTTAATTTTTCTGTTTAGCCTGATCTTTCTGATCCAGACAGCCTCACTTCTTCAGTTATACTTTTCCTTCTAAATTTTCCATTCTCTCTCCCTATTTTCAGCTTCTGGGACACTCAATAAAGGAGATGAGATTAACTCTTCTCCCCATTAAATCAAAGGGTATCACTGTGTATATTTTAATATTCCCAATGTTCTGAGCCTGTTAAGAGGGGCCTTGCTGTTAGTGATGAAAGTGGACTTCAGAGGACCTATAGAGAGAACCATACAGGCTAGGTATTACATATATATATATGTATTACAGTTATGTCAGAAGGGGCAGCAATCACGTCCTTCTTCACATGATGGCAGTAAGGAGAAATGTAGAGTGAAGAAGGGGAAAAGTCCATTATAAAACTATGACATCTCATGAGAACTATCATATATATGTGTGTGTGTGTATATATATATATAAATATATGTGTGTGTGTGTATATATATTTAATTTAGAGAAGCTCTGACAAAGCCAATATATTCCCACAAATTGGTATGTTTTGGCTGTGTCCCCACCCAAGTCTCATCTTGAACTGTAGTGCCCATAATCCTCATGTGTCCTGGGAGGGACCCATGGGAGGTAATTGAATCATAAGGGTGATTACCTTCATGCTGTTGTTGTGATAGTTCTCCTGATATGTCATAGTTTTAAAATGGACCTTTCCCCTTCTTTGCTCTACACTTCTCCTTGCTGCCACCATGTGAAGAAGGATGTGTTTGCTGCCCCTTCTGCCATAACTGTAAGTTTACTGAGACTTACCCAGCTGTGCTGAACTGTGAGTCAATTAAACCTTTTCCTTTTATAAATTACCCAGTCTCAAGTAGGTCTTTATTAGCAACCTAAAACAGACTAACACACAAATAAAACTCTTGTAAAAATAGGAATTTTGAGCACTGATACAGAAATAATTAGATTGGATGCTAGAGGTAAGGAGATAGTCATGGTTATTTAGTGTAACAAGTTACACTCAAATGAGCTTTTAAATCTAAGGAATAAGATCAAGGATGAAACAACTGAGGTAATGAATTAACTGTTTTTGTAGGTCAACAATGCTTGAGTATTGGCAATGCAAAAATATTTCTGTTGATTTCACTTGTGGAAAATAATTCTGAGGTAGTAATTTTATTACTCCTTTTTTAACCTATACTTTAACCCTAGGGAGTCATAGACTAAATAAATCATGCACATTGAAGTTAAAGACAAAATTAAATTTGCCAAGGTGTTAAAGCAACACAAAACAAATCACGTATGTAATTTTAAGTTGTGTGGCAACCACATTAAAAATGAAAAGAAACAAGTATTATTAATTTTAACAATATAAGATATTTAATATGTCCAAATGTTATTAATATACCCCCAATGTTACCATTTTATCATGTAATCAATACAAAAAAATATGTTTTTTTCTAAGCTTTTGGAATTTAATGTGTATTTTTACACTTACAAATATCTCAGTTTGGACTAACTACATTTCAAGTGCTCAATAGTTTTATATGGATATTGGGCACTCTATTGAAAATTCAGCACTAAATTTTTGAATCTGTCTTTGATATATTACATTGTACTTATGTATTTTTAATCTCTCTTTTAAGTCAAAGTCATAATTTTTAAGCTGAACTAATTTATCAAACATAACATATATTTCCACAATATATTACAAATAGTATCAATGTGATGCCAGGAGTATTACACTTCAATATAATTTTAAAAAATAATAAATATGCTTTAGGTAAGTGTGTTTCTGTGCTTTTTGGACAAAATTCATAAAAGTTTGAAAAAAATATTTGCACAAGCAAAATATAGAGTAGACTACAGTCTGTTTACACATCTATTTAGCTTTCAGTTCATGATGTACAGAGAAACTTTTAGTCTGAACTTAAAATATATAAGAAAGCAGCTATAGGCTAAACTTGATTTAACATGGCATTCCAGAATAATAAAAAAAATGAAAATAATATGATAAAAAGTATTACTTTAATAAAAGCCTACTTATTAAGTAAATAAAAGTCCTATTAATAAATCATGGGGTATAGTAATTGATTTAACCTGGAAAAAAAATAATTTTAATATCAATTGACTTAATTTAATCTAAAAACCTATGAGATCACCAGTTCACTGTGCTGTGTAGAGATACAGTCAGAGCACAGATCTATGAATAGTTGGTGAACAAAGACATCAGCTACATTTTTTTCTGCCTACATTAGCAATGCTGATCTTAGCGAAGGTCACACAAATTATCCCTATTTGATCACAGCCATCTGGCTAGTGATCTCAACTAAAGATTTTTAGATATGCACAATTCCTTGTGAAATTGGATTAAAACCTTTAAGTAAGCCTCAGAGGGCATTGCTAAAAGAAATCTCTTAACTCAAGTGCCGGAACTAGGCAAAAGGGTCCTTAAACTAAGATCCTTGGTGATGTCCAGCATTTTGCATAGCATCAGCAGAGGCTGGGCTGAAGGATCCATGAAGCAGAATTTTTTAAAAAATGTTTAAGAGATACTGGCTAGAAAAGATGCTGTTAGTACAGTGGTGGCTGAAGGACCAGAGTCCTTCTAATTCTGTTTAAATGGGAGAAGCTATTATGTTTCATTTTACTTAGGGCGTCTCACTGTTTTAATTGCCAGTCACCATTCCTCCCAGTAATTTCTGATAGGGTCACTAACTTTGGAGAAATGGAGAGGAGTTTAGATACCCTAAAAGCTCATTACTATCAGAAGTTGGTGAAGTTTCTTCTACCTGCTTATTTGCTTAAAAGCTGAAAGTAAGTGGCCCAACCACGACACAATGTTTTAATTTTACATTAACAGAGCTCAGGTTGGCTTTGCCACTGTTGTGACATATGAGAAACATTGTGGGAATTTTCTTGGTGTGACTATGTGTTACTGAATTTTATAACTTTAAAAAATATTTTCTGGTTTTAACTTAATTTGCAACATGAAGAATACCAGACATAAAATAGTACAATAGTTTGCTAAAAACAATTAGCAAAAGTATTTGTGGGTGAAAGTGAAAACAAAATCAATTTCATTTACAAAGAGAGAACAACGTACATGCATGGCTATGTAGTTAGGAAAACAACCTCAATTTAAGTTCACTTTAGTCATCACTTTGAATTAGACTGTTATAGAATGTCATGATTGTGTGGGGCCTAAACTAGTCAGGCATAGGAATTATTTGAAAAGGTTTTAGAAATATTAATTCTGAGATTCTGAACAAGATACTGATATGGCCTTAAAGTTTCCCCAGCTTGACTAAACAACACAGATTTCTTTCTTTCTGACACCAAGCCCCTCACCTCCATTTTCTTAAAGCATTTACTCAATAAAGCTTGCAATTATAAATGTTTCCTCTGCCTCTTTTAGTTAACGTTTTTAAACTTAGGAATGTCTTTACAAGGACCTGAAAACCATTCCTTTGAAATGCAATAATCAAGAAAGTTAGTGCCCCTATCTTTTAGTCTCATGGGAGAGAAGATTTAGATAAGTCTCAATTAGCAAACACAGATGGTCTGATCATATGGACCACTACTCCTACTGTTGTCTTCCAGTGCTTTTCCACTAGCTTACCCCAGAGCTTCGGAAGTCTCCTGCCTTTTGTTTTAGGGAAGATGAGTTCAATTTTCCCCCTATTATAATGTTTTTGAATAAGATTATCCTGTCTGTTTAACAAGCTCAGTGCAATTTTTCCTTGACAGTACTTTAAAAAGTTAGCTGATCTCACAGCTCTCTACTCTTCTGTCTCTTAACCTATTGAAATGAGCATGAAATCCTACTAAAAGTAATACATCAAGGTACAAATAGCATTTGCATAGAACAGTAACATTTAACTTAAAATCAAATTAAGAACTCAATCCCATTTGTAATAGCCACACACAGAGAAAATACTTAGCAATACTTTTAACCTAAAAGGTGGAGGTGGAAGATCTCTACAAGGAGAACTACAAAACACTGATGGAAGAAATTGTAGGCAACACAATCAAATGGAAAAATATCCCATGCCATGGATTAGAAGACTCAATATCATTAAAATAACCCGACTACCAAAATAAATCTACAGATCCAACATAATTCCTAGCAAATTACCAACGTCGTTTTCCACAGAATTGAAAAAAACAACCCTAACTTTCATATGGGACCAAACGAGAACCTGAATAGCCAAAGAAATGCTAAGCAAAAAGAATAAATCTGGAGGCATCACGTTGTCTGACTTCAAATTACACAGCAAATTATACAGTATAGTAACTAAAACAGCATGGTAATTATATTAAAATAGGCATGTAGATCAATGGAACGGAATACAAAACTTAGACATAAAGTTACATACCCACAACAAATTAATCTTTGACAAAAATAAACAATGGGGAAAGGAAAACCTATTCAATAAACGGTGCTGGAAAAATTGTCTAGCCATAGGCAGAAGAATGAAACTGGACCCCTACCTCGCATCATATACAAAAATTAGCTCATGAAATTGATAAAAGAAATCTTAA
Organism: Theropithecus gelada; assembly: GCF_003255815.1. NCBI lineage: Eukaryota > Metazoa > Chordata > Mammalia > Primates > Cercopithecidae > Theropithecus > Theropithecus gelada. The sequence goes on along the minus strand of NC_037671.1, from coordinate 93,565,637 downwards.
AAAAACTTTCTCTAAAAAAGGTGTAATTTTTTGCATTAGAATTGATAATCAAACACCGAGTCTTCAGAAGTGATTTTCAGCAGTGATATATATATATACACATATACACACACACGCACATATATATATGTGCATGCACCTCACTCACGCACATACATGCATTTTTATATTTTGACTTTGCCTAAGTTGATTTCAAGAATAAAATTATGATAGAAGTAGTTTTTCCATAGCCTTAAAATTGAAAATAACAACTACAAAAAAAAGAAAAAAAGAAAAACCTTCACTTCCGTTAAAAAAAGTAGCAATGACATCATTTTAAAATTTAAGTATAATAAAATGCAGATTGAGTCATATTTACAAAGAGAAGTAATGAAACAAATGCCTGGAATCAATGTGTACTGTCATAGTACGCTTGGGATGCACTAACAAAATAACAAAACTGGGTGGCTTATTAAAAAACAAAAATTTATGTCTCACAGTTCTGAAAGCTGGGAAGCCCAAGATGAAGACTCAGTGTCTCCTAAGAGCCCACTGCCCAGTTCATAGAGGGTGCCTTCTTGCTGTATACTCACATGATGGAAGGGGAGAGCTCTGATCTCTTTAACTCCTCATACGTGCACTAATCTCATTCCTGAGGGCTCCACCCTCATTACCTAGGCACTTCCCTAAATCCCACCTTTCTCATATCATCACATTAGGAGGTAGGTTTCAACATAAATATTGTGGGGAGACACAAACATTCCATCTATAGCAGGTATTGAGTACGTGTGACTATGGTGAGTTGTCTCATTATATTTACATTTCAACTCTTTAAATGTAAAATTTGTTTCTTTGGGTAATTGCTGTCTGAATATATGTTTATTGCCACAATGAGTTGATAGGTTAGCAAGTCTGTGGTACATGATTTAAAAGTGAAATATGTGAAGATTATTTCAAGTGACTTTTTAAAAACTTTCTATATGAAATATTCTTTAAAATTAAATGGTTAAAATATGGATTATAAAATAGAAAATTTCAAATTGAAGTAACATCAAAACGATTCATAGTGTTTGGATATCCAAATTTTGTTGTGTGAGAGAATTGCCAGGGAGCTTTTAAAAAATAGCTCCTATCAGCACTATCTCAGAATATCTAACTCAGTGGACTTTGACTGCATGATGAAAATAAATACTTTTAAAATTTGCTTTAAGTTAGTTTTGTTATTATGTTTTGAAGGATGAAAATGAAAATAAAATTCTGCCTATTCTATTCTGTACTTCCAAGCTGAGTCTCAAAAGTGACTGTCCAATCTTACTATTTTAGTTTGAACTTGTCTGATGATTACATTCTTAACTGTAATTATCGTTTACTTAGAAATTTATTTTTAACCGTTGATATCTATTGATGCTTTACAAAAATATGAAGAAATTTAAGTATTCTCTATCTTAAAGCTCATTTTGAATGTATTGGTCACATTATTATTGTTAGTTCTTATTTTACGAAAAACAAATTTCCATTTCTTTAATCACTAAATTTAGACAGCATAATTTGAATATATATGTGTGTATATATTCACACATGCACACACATATATATAAACTATATATATATATAATTTGATATAAACTATATATGTCAATTATATATATATAGTTTTTTTTTATTTTTTGTTTTTGAGATGGAGTCTCACTCTGTCACCCAGACTGGAGTGCAATGGTGCAATCTCGGTTCACTGCAACCTCTGTCTCCTGGGTTCAAGCAATTCTCCTGCCTCAGCCTCCCAAGTAGCTTTGGTTACAGGCACATGCTGCCACGCCTGACTAATTTTTTTGTATTTGAGTAGAGACGGGGTTTCATCATATCGTCCAGGCTGGTCTCGAAATCCTGAGCTCAGGCAATCTACCCGCCTCTGCCTCCCAAAGTGTTAGGATTACAGGCATGCATCACCACATCCAACCTTGAATCTATATTATATAAGAAATTTTTGCTTCTATTCTTCCCATTAATTTTTCCTCTACTCACAATTTTCATATTTTGTCACTTAAACCATTACTTTTGTGTTATTAGGGTTTATAACGTCCACAATCTGCTCAGTAGTTAAAGGTGAGTATAGATAAAAATTTAAAAAATTGAAAACTACTAAATGGTAGTTTAATTACTACAATTACACAAAGATTATTCACTACAGAAATCTACTCTACCAATAAAGAAATAAAGAAGTTGTAAATCCAAGGTATATTAAACAGTGATTCTGAAAGAATGTTCCAACCATCAATGACAAATAAACTCCAATGATATCACATTCCATTAATTTTGCTGCACTTTTCAGTTTTATTTGCCCCATGAATTTATTATAGAGTTTATGTTTTTCCTTAAATTACAGATTGCCTGGTTTTTCTTTTTGATATAATATACATATACTATATCCTTAAGGGCATCTATATTTTAAATAGACTAACTTTTAAGTGAATGCTTTGTACTTTACTACTGTAGATACGGAATTTTGCTTTGGAAGAAAATATCCACTCATTTTTAAGATACTTAGAGTTCTTGAATTACTTTTTGTCTATGTTATACTAATTTCTTTTTAGAAATATTCTATGATTATTATTATGAGATTTCTCATCATTACGTTGCTTAATGGTCCTGGTTTTTGAGATTGTGGGACTTCTATTTTTTAAATTATTAATAATATGCTGGACTAGAGAAAAGGTACAGAGAGATAAATTTGTTAATATTTGATAGCATGTTTTTATTCTTCAAACATACTTAGTAGCTTTAGTAGATATAGCATTTTGCTTTGAAAACATTTTTCTCATTTTTAACACTTTGTCACAATATAGTCTAGCATTCAGTGTTGCTTTTAAGATGTGTGAACTCAATGTTATCCTTACCCCTTTGTTAACAATCTATTTGTCCTCTCCTAACACTTTTAAGAGATTCCCTTAATCTTTGTTATGAAATTGTATTAGTATTTGTCTAGTAGTGTGTGCATATGTATGTGTATGCATGTGTGTGTTCCCTCATCTTGTTTGGCATAATGTGTCTAATGACATGTGTTGTTTTCAATCTGTTCAGCGTTTTCCCCACCCTTCTTTGAATGCCAACACATTTTTCCTTTAAGAAAGCTACCCTCACACACTCTCAGTCTATGTATTAAGGCAAGTCTAACTCCACATTTTGGCTCAAGATACGGACTTGTGACCCAAGACTTAACAGTGAGACTGGTGCCAAATATTGGACATATGTGTTACTTCAGAGATAATCACATTACTTCAGACCAATGAATGTAACTGCATTATTTACAGCCCTAAGACTTTTGCTGAAAATGCTGAGACCAATAAGCTTTCATTTTGCTAGAATGACAAAACTGATACAACTTTGCATAAGACTACCGCGTGAAGAGAGTCTAGCTTAGAATTTAGCTTATAATTAAGCCAAAATAGGTTTAAAAAATAAAAAATAAAAAGCAAGAGCCTAGAGACAGAAATAAATTAAGATAATAATTGATAGCTTGTGGCTTGAAAGGACCTTCTGGATATATTATGACTGATGTTAACATTCAAGCCTAGAATAATTTTCAGATGGGAGACCCCAATATTGCCTTTATTTGTTAAACAATTCTAAGTGAAGTTTCCCTCTATTTCAAAGAAAACACTCTGGACTAGCAGGGAAGTTTCTTGCAGTGTCAGGATTACTATGTTCGATGTCTGAACTCTATCTTAACTGTTCTCTCACTTTCCCTATGTTTTTGTCTTTTTTTTTTTCCATGTTGTAAGAAAAAACAAGTTTCTACTTTGTTTCTCAACATTTTCACTGACTGTATCTTCTAATTTTTTTCCATCCCTTGAATCATGTTTTTTCATCTTGTACCTTATCTGTTTCTTCAGATATCTGCTAATCTCTGACTTTCATTTATATCTACGTATGAGGAAACCAGGTTTTGTGTGTGTGTGTGTGTGTGTGTGTGTGTGTATACTTTCTTTTTTTTTTTTCAGATGGAGTCTTGCTCTATCCCCCAGGCTGGAGTGCAGTAGCAGGATATGGGCTCACTGCAAGCTCCGCCTCCCGGGTTCACGCCATTCTCCTGCCTCAGCCTCCCGAGTAGCTGGCACTATGGGACTACAGGCGCTGGCCACCACGCCCAGCTAACTTTTTGTATTAGTTTCACCGTGTTAGCCAGGATGGTCTCGATCTTCTGACCTCGTGATCCGCCCGCCTCGGCCTCTCAAAGTGCTGGAATTACAGGCGCGAGCCACTGCGCCGGGCAGAAACTAAGTTATATATTAAGAGTAGAGAGTATGACGGCCTACTTATTCTTTTTCCCTATCCCTTGCATGGAGTGTGGTCCTTTATACTGTATATGGACAAAGCAAATTGACTATCATACTGGGTGGATAAATATCAGCTAGACATGATATATACATATACAAAATTATGGATGTTATCACTGTAGATTTCTAGCATCTGCAGCAAGAAGACTATAAAGCAAACATTGTTGCTTATGCAACAGCTGATTAACCATCTAGTATTTTGTTAAAACAACCCCATTTTTTATATATGTGTTCGTGTTTCTTAATATAAAATAATTGACCCTTGACTCAGGGCATCAATCATGATTTCTCCAAGCTAAATATTGTTCTAGTCAACAATTTTGGTTTAGATTATATCTGGTCCAAATATCTGGTCCAATTTTGGCAATGGAAACTAAAAAGAAATCCTTAGCTGCTTCTGCTAAATTTTCAATAAAAATAGATTTTTCTTTGTTTCTGTGTTGCTGTACTTGCATATGAGTCCATTTTGAGTCAATGACAATATAAGCATAAAAACGAGGTGTTGTGCTGAGGAAGGTGGGGAATAAAAGGCCAGTCCATAATTAGTCTTTTTCCCAGACTTCTGGTTATATAGGATACATATTCATATTATGTAAGCAATATTTATTTGAAATTTCTGAAATTTTCATCCAAAAACCATTTTATCAAGCAGATAATTTAGTTGTTTAGACAACAGATCTCTGTGTTAGCACGAAAGTCAATACTGCTGTCACAAATATTGGATGTACAAAGATATAGAATGAGTGAATAAGACAACTGTCATAGTTATCCTATGTAGACTGCCGACTAATTACTATGGTTACAGTCCTATTTCTCCATTTTGCTTCTGAGATATGTAGACTCCTACCTTGAAATTTCTCTCCAAAATGCCTCCATTAAAAATGGCAAATTATTTCATCCTCACTGCCATCTTGTCCTATTCATTTTGACGTATAATTTCCTATGCTTTTGTGTATTCTTCAAACTATCCACTATTATGTTCAGAAAATTATTTTAAGTCTGAGTCACTTTATGGCTAGTCTAACTATTCTCAGTGCCATTATGAATCTATCCCTTAAAAAAATAATTTTATGTTATTCTGGATTCAGAGGGAACATGCACATTTGGTATATTGTGTCATGGTGGGGATTGGGCTTCTGTTGTATTCATCATCCATATAGTAAACGTTATGCCCAATAGATAACTTTTCATACTTTTCCCCCTCCCACCTTTTCTCCTTTTGGAGTCCCTGGTATCTGTTATTTCTATCTTTATGTCTATGTGTACCCATTGTTAGATCTTCAACATAAATTCTTTGTTTAGGCCAATGTCTAAAAGAGTTCTTAGGTTTTCTTCTAGGATTTTAATAGTTTCGGGTCTTACGTTTAAGTGTTTAACCATCATTATTCTTTTTTTTTTTTTTTTTTTTTTTTTTTTTGAGACAGAGTCTCACTCTGTCGCCCAGGCTGGAGTGCAGTGGCACGATCTTGGCTCACTGCAACCTCGCCTCCCGGGTTCAAGCGATTCTCCTGCCTCAGCCTCCTGAGTACTGGGATTACAGGAGCACGCCACCAAGCCTGGCTAAATTTTGTATTTTTAGTAGAGCCAGGGTTTCACCATGTTGGTCAAACTCCTGACCTCATGGTCCGCCCGCGTCGGCCTCCCAAAGTGCTGCTCTTACTGCAGAGTAATCTTATATTTTAAAGTTATTACTTCCACATGCATTAAAATTTTTACTTGAAACTATTATTGCAAACATTAACTTAATTACCTAAAACATAAGTGACCTAAAATATGGAAGATCTATTTTGTACTTTTTTTTTATTGACTCAAAATTTAAATGTTATAATATTAGACTCTATTTGTCTTAACACTAAATACATGGAAAAAAATTTTAAATGTCCTAGAAGAGACCATTAATTTTTCATTTTTTGTGTAGTTTACTTTCATCCATTCTTCAAACATTTAGAGGATGTCTACTATGCATGAGGTACTGTATTTGCCAATATGTAATTGACTGGGCAAACTAGAATGAGTATTACATATAGTATATATATATAAATTCTAGTTTCATATGTTATATAATATATTTCACATAATGTATATAATATGTGTAATATATTACACATATTATATACTATTATATATACTATATAATTAATATAAAATACTAATGTATATAATGTATATAAATATATTACATGTACACAACATGTATAATAATATGTAAGTGTATATATCATATATGCTTTATATGTGTGTATATACATATTATTTTAAAAAGAATAATATGAAGCTAACCTAAAAGAGTGGTCAACATGGCAAATAGTCACATGAGTTGGTAAGTGAGTCGGTATTTGAGGTGACTCTTAAAAGATAAAAATGTATGGATAAAGTAACTTAGTGGACAGACGTTCTAGTAACTTCAAACATCAAAAGGAAGGAACATGTACAAAGTTATAACAGATTCATCAAAAGCTAGGCTAAAGGCAGCTGAGTTGCTAGGTGTTAAAGTAGTTCATTCAGACAATAAGCCAAAATAACAGTAACTGTAAAATCTTTAATCAGTTAATGTGATTGTTTAAGCAAGAGGCGAAATAGAAGAAAGCATTGACTCTCTAAATGTTCTATTTTTTTCCCCATGGAGTAATACTGGGTGAAGATCAGGTGGATCAATGCCACATGGAGAATTCTCATTGCCCAGGGAGCTGTGAACAAAAGTTTCTTGCTACTTTACGGTCCCAGGTATTGGGGGAGAGTGGGGAAAGTGCTAGAAATGGAAAAGTACTGAATGCTGATTCAGAGTAGAGACCAAGTGTTTTCAAGGTCCTCCAATAAAGAGACTTCCAAATGCAGATTCTGAAAGTGGTTATGCATAAGACCATAACTGGCCAGTGAGTCCTGAAATGTTGGCTGCACTCTCTTCAGGGCCTGCAATATCTTGGCTGTGCACCAAATCTGGTGTGAGAGCAGCACCTTTCTCCCATGAGAACTATTTAGGTCAGTGCAAAAGTTATTTAAAGTAATGACAAAAACCACAATAACTTTTGCACCAACCTAACCAAGTTAAATTTTGTGATAACCTGGTGTCTGGGCCTAACAGATTACACATAGTTTTGAACTAGGAGCTGAACTTCTCAATATCCAGAACGATTTGACTACACAAGATCAGACGGATATAATGGAAGACAGTATTAGAGAGCCAATTTTATGAACATCATGGAAGGTTTTCCATGTCATGTCATACAATCTGTCCTTAATTGTATGGAGACTTTTGAAGAGATTTTTCTCTAATCTTAGAAAGATAATGCCATCTTAATCATGAACATATATTGAAAGGTTTTAGCAAGTAATTGAACCAAATATGTTTGGAATGTAGGAAGAGTAGTACAAGATATGATTAGAAATATAAGGCAACATTTAAAGAATGCTATTTACCAAGAGGATATTATAGTGCTAATTTTGTATACTATTAGTAATATAGCCTCAAAATTATAAAACAAAAATATACAGAGAAAAAGATCAAATATGCAGTGGAAAATATTAATACTCCTTTTATAGAAACTGATGGAACACCAAAAAGTAAGGATATCAAAATTTTGATTGATCCATAAATGTAAACATAGATTCAAAACATACTAGCAAACTTATTATGTTATATAAAAATGTGCATTGTAATTAAATTTGTGTTTTCCAGAATTATGAATTGGTTTAACATTTTTGAAAATGAATCAGTGTAATTCTTTACATTAAGGGAATAAAGGAGGCAGTTCACATTATTAGCTCAATACATGGAAAACTTTGATATAATTGAACAATTATTAATACAAAACTTTAGGCGAACTAGGAAGACATTTATTCATCAATCTGAAAGGGGATAGAAAAACATATGGATAGGTGACTTATATAACTACTATCCCATTTAATAGTAAAATGTTTTAAATAAAGTTAAATCTTTTCAGATTGGAAATGAGTTAAGAATGTCCACTATCACCATTTTACCTTATTAGAAATCATAGCCAGGGCAATAACACAGTATGACATGGGTGATGACAAATAAATAAATAAAACTACCATTATTTACATTAATTATGAAAATCTAAAATTAAACCTGCATAAAAATTTAAAGTTTATGTTGGCCAGATTGATGAATACAAGGTCAATATACAAAAATCAACTCATTTTTATTAAACCATTAACAAGCAATTATACATTAAACTGAAAAAGAGTGTAATCAGCAATAGCATAAAATTTGAAAATATAAAATCTAGAAATAAACCAAATGAAAGATACTTATAAACTCTTCAAACACATTTCAAGCATTATTGAACACATTAGTAAACACATAAAATAGAGGGATATATTATATTTATGAAACAAACATTCCATGAAATCCCAATAAAATCTCATAGGTTTCTGGTAGAAGTTGACATGCAATTAGAAGTTATCCAGAAATGCAAAGGGTCATGAATATTCTATAAATACTTGTCAAGGGAGAGCAAGGTGGGAAAAATTCTTCATTGGACATTGAGATTTATACTAAAACTATACTAATTAGGGGAAGAAGGCAGACAATCACTCAGGTGTGCAATCCAGAAATAGTATGTAGCACAGGCCAAAGTGGCATGATAAACAGTAGAAAAGTGTGGCATTTTGAATAATCCATACTTGGTCAACTGAATATACACGTGGGCAAATAAATAGTAATATTAATAATAAATGAACTTAATCTGTATCATATACCCTTTACAGAAATAATCCCAAGCACCTTGTGGAAGTAGCAAAACAATACTTCCAGAAGAAAATGTAGAAGAGAACATCTTCATAACCTTGAAATCATGATGTATTTAAACGGTTAATCATTGAAAGACTAACAAATTACTCAACTGGATTACATGAAATTTTTTAAATTGATTATTAAATGACATTATAAAAACAAAAAGAAATGATGGAGTCTGTAAGTGAGAAAAAGGAAACTATGGAGAAAATGTTTAAGACAAGAAGGTCATATTGGAATACTTAAAGATCTATAATTTCATAAGAAGTGGTAGGTAAGCTAAAAGAAAGTAGACAAGAATTTCAGACAGGCATTGTCCAAGAAGGATATCCAAATGGCCAATATACTTATTAAAAGTGAATTAACTATGAGTAGTTACCCAGTAGTTGCAAGTGGTGAGAACAGGAGTGAAAACTAGAAAGAAATCAAATGTCCCCACAAGGGACTTTGTTAACAAAAGCTCATTGTTTATGAACTATATGCAGTGAGGAACATGTTTTAGAATGAGATATAACATCATGAAAATATTGTCATGATATGCATGTGTATGAGAGAGAGAGACTGGGAAAGAGAGAGGAAGAGACAAGTAAATCTCAATAATAGAATGCACATTAATGATTTTATATTTACAAAACACAAGACTAAAATGATATCAAGGGAAACATAACAGTTATTTTCTCCTGGCTGATAAAATTATAGAAAAATTTTATTTTTATATTTTTGCATATGTGTTTTTAAAATTGTAAGATAAGAATATTTTGTATGATAGTATGAAGCTACTTTCAACACTAAAATATAAACAATAATGGTGAGGGGAATATAATTTCCTAATGATTGTTTTTAAAATGAGAGGGTTAGTTTTTGCGTTTGTCTTACCTCAGCAATCACCTCTATCTAATTAAACACACACACACACACATACACACACACACACACGAACAATAATTTATCTCCCTTTCCCTTATGAAGAAGGAACTAAGAATGTGTTGCTCAGCCCCTTACTTTCTTCTCCCTTTTTTGGTATCTCCTGCTTCCCAGGCTGAGTCCGGTTTGGCCTTAGACATGTGGTGAACTTAATGGAGCAGGCCCTGTCCCCTGTACTGTGCTCAGGCCTGTAGGTTTTTTAGCTCTGCCAATGTGTGCAAAGAAAAAATGCTTATTAATGGGTGAAGTATTAATAAGCCACTGCTGCCATGAGAGATTTAAGCAAATCCCCATTTCCATCTTTCTGCCCCTCCTATCTTTTAACTGAATCTTAACTTGGATATCCAATATAATATTATTTGTTGGATCACCTACAACAACAAGAGGATAAAAAATGAAATATGTGGCATCATGACAGTTCTTTAAGCCTAATATTTTGGATATTTGTTTTATATCTTTTAGAGACAGAGTTTCACTTTGTAATCCAGGCTGGAGTGAAGTGGCATAATCATAGCTCACTGCAACCCCAAACTCCTGGGCTCAAATGATCCTCATGTCTTGACCTCCTGAGTAGGAGTAGCTGGGACTACAGGTGCATGCCATCATGCCTGGCTAATTTTTTTTTTTTTTCATTTTGTGTAGAGATGGGGTCCCATTATGTTGTCCAGGCTGGTATCAAACTGGTGGACTCAAGTGATCCTCCCACCTTGGCCTCTCAAATCTTGAGATTACCAGCATGAGCCACTGCCCCCAGGCTGAGCCTAGTATTTCTTTTGATATATTAATCTCTTTGAGACTATTTTATATTATATTTTTATTGAATATTGCATCACATAATCTATGCTTTTTATACTCCATTGCCTCAGTTATCTGCTGTTAGTCTGAAGATAACAAAGTGAAAATGTCATGACCAGAATTGAGTTTAGAAGTAACCGAATAGCAATTGCCATTGTTTAGGCCAAAGTTAAAGTTGTAGAAGACAGCGAGCAAAGGATGAACTAACATGCAGAGAATGAAAAGTTCCAAAAAACATTCCTAAAAGAGAATCTTCTCCATGATAATGTCCAAAATGATTTATCTGCGTTTATCTGTGGTTCATTTAATGAGATTTAAAGATTAGTATTTCAGATAATAGGCTCTAGAGTCAAAGTCTCTGGATTCAAATCCCAGATCTGCTTACTGGATCTATTGTTCCAGGTACTGAATTGTTCTATGGCTCAGTTTTATGATCTGTGGAGGAAGTCAATGACTGAACCTACCTCATAGAGTTGTGTGGAAGAAGAAAGAAAATATGTATAAAATATTTTGTACAGCATCTGTGCAATGACTCCATAGATGTTAGGTCTATTACTGTTACATTATATTACTATTATATTATTGTTATAATACTTACAAGGAAAATTTTTCTTTGTTTTTGCTATTTTAAAATCAAAATCACTTAATATTCTATTTTAGTTGAATATAAAGCTCATTTTTTTATTAAAAACCTTAATTCACAGTGTCTTAGACATTTTTCTTCTGTGCACAGCCACAAAACTCCCAAGAGACACTTAAATATAAAAAAGAATCACTTGAATTTGTCATTTTGATCTTATATGAATTCATGCTATCTTCTTCTTGTTTAGTAGACTGAAAATTTGTTGTAGAGATAAGTTAACGCACTAGTAGTCCAGCACTATTAAAGTTTCCAGTAGCTTAAAATAAGTGACTTTTTTTTTTTTTCCCCCACAGCTTTGCCACTAACGGGTCCCAAAATCCCCACTTGGTAGTCAAGTTATAAGATGACTGTCAAGAGTGCTACAATAAATATATTCAAATCTCTGCAGAATATTTTTCCTTTTGTCATTATTTCCATGGTCTATAAGTCAATAAGAATATGCCAAATGCCTTTAGAGCATTGTAACTTGGTGCTTTGAAGGGTGGGCTCATATGATGTTTCATACTCTTTAAACTCAAGAAAAAAGTCACTAATGCCTTCAGGAGCTTTAGGACTCTGTCAGATTTCAAAATCTGCATATTAAATCAGTTATGCTAAAGAAGGACACCTTTCCTTTATAGTGTTGTCAGTTCCTGACTATTTTAAAAGAAGCTTGTTAATTCCCTTTTTCTCGGTCTCTAACTCTGAATGTCTCTCCTCGCTCTGCCTTAGTGATAGTAAGCCCCCAAACTCCAGTTGATGTCATCATTACATATTGGATATAAATTATTTATTTTAAACATGACAGAAATATTTTCAGGTTAAGAGATATATTTTAAGATATTCACTTTCAAATAATCAGGTAAATGTATTAAAAATAAACAAATATGAGGCTGGGCATTGTGGCTCATGCCTGTAATCCCAGCACTTTGGGAGGACAAGACAGGCAGACGGCTTAAGCTCATGAGTTCAAGGCCAGCCTGGGCAACATGGCAAAACCCTGTCTCTACAAAAAATACAAAGTTAGCTGGGTGTGGTGGCATGTGCCCATATTCCCAGCTACTCAAGAGGATAAGGTGGGAGGATGGCTTAAGCCCAGGAGGCAGAGGTTGCAGTGAGCTGAGATTGCACCACTGCCCTCCAGTATAAGTAATAGAGACAAAACTTGGCTTAAATAAGCAAATAAATAAAAACAAATATGAATTTTGGTTGTATCTTGGAGGTACATTCTGAGGTTTTATTCTTTATGTTTTTTTCTACATTTTCAACATTTTCTTCAAAGAACAGCTGTTTAATAATAAAATAGAAACAAATAAGAAAATAAAATAGAAATAATTAAGACATTGAAACAATATACATATAAGTACTTGATAAATTATAAATCTATATGTAAAGCTAAGGAAATATTGTGGTTTTCTTTGTATGTTTCATCATGGAATATCCAAATTACAGTTTTCAAATCATATTTTATTTCTTGAATAGGAATATTTTTGGCTTACACAATGCATCTTAAATAGTGTCCTTAAAACTGTGTTTTATTAATCTTCTCTATGTTTCTTTGAGATTATTACTGTTATTATTATTTTGTAATATTTTGTGATCAGATAAAATAAAGGTAGTGATATGGTTTGGCTGTGTCCCCACTTAAATTTTATCTTGAACTATAGCTCCCGTAATCCCCAGGTGTCATGGGAGGGACCCAGTGGGAGGTAATTGAATAATGGGGACGTTACCTCCATGCTGTTCTCTTGATGGTAAGTGAGTTCTCATGAGATGTGATGGTTTTATAAGGGGCTTTCCCTTGACTTTGCTCTGCACTTCTTGCTCCCACCATGTGAAGAAGGACATGTTTTCTTCCCCTTCCACCATGACTGTAGGTTTCCTGAGGCTTTCCCAGTCCTGGGGAACTGAGAGTCAGTTAAACCTCTTTTCTTTATAAAGTACCCATTCTCAGGTAAGTCCTTATAACAACTTGAGAATGGACTAATACAATAAATTGGTAACAGGTAGTGGGGCACAGCTGTACAGATACCTGAAAACGTGGAAGCAACTTTGGAACTGGATAACAGGCAGAGGTTGGAACAGTTAGAAGGCTCAGAAGAAGACAGGAAAATGTGGAAAGTTTGGAACTTCCAAGATATTTGGAGGGCTCAGAAGCCAGGAAGATGTGGGAAAGTTGGGAACTACCTAGAGATTTGTCGAATGGCTTTGACCAAAATGCTGATAGTGACATGGGCAATAAAGTCCAGGTTGAGGTGGTTTCAGATGGAGATAAAGAAACTTTTTGGAAACTGGAGTAAAGGTCACTCTTGCTATGCAAAGGTACTGGTGGCATTTTCCCCCACCTTAGAGATCTTTGGAACTTCGAACTTGAGAGAGATGCTTAGGGTATCTGGCAGAAGAAATATCTAAGTAGCAAAGCATTCAAGATGAAGCAGAACAAAAAAGTTTGAAAAATTTACAGACTGACAATGAGAGAGGAAAGAAAAAACCATCTTCTGAGTAGAAATTCAAGTGGCTACAAAAATTTGCGTAAGTAATGAGGAGACAAATGTTAACCTCCACAACAATGGGAAAAATGTTTCTAGGGCATGTCAGAGATCTTCATGGCACACTCTCTCATCACAAGCCTGGAGGCCTAATAGAAAAATAAAAAGGGTTTTGTGGGCCTGGCCTAGGGCATTGCTGTTTCATGCAGTGTTGGGACGTGGTTCCCTGTGTCCCAGCCACTCCAGCCATGGCTAAAAGGGTCCAACAGCTCAAGCCATTGATTCAGAGAGTGCAAGCCCCAAACCTTTGCATCTTCCATATGGTGTTGGGCCTGCAAGTGTGCAGAAGTCAAGAATTGAGGCTTGGGAACCTCTGCCTAGATTTCAGAGGATGTATGAAACTGCCTGGATGTCGAGGCTGAAATCTGCGTCAAGGGCAGAGCCCTCATGGAGAACCTCTGCTAGGGCAGTGCAGAAGGAAAATGTGGGGTTGATGCCCCAACACAGAGTTTCCAGTGGGGCAGTACTTGGTGGAGCTATGAGAAGAGGGCCTCCATGCTCCAGACCCCAGAATGGTAGATCCACTAACAGTTTCCACTGCACACCTGAAAAAGCCTTAGGCAGTCAATGCCAGCCCATGAAAGCGGCTGAGAGGGATACTGTACCCTACAAAGCCACAGGGGCAGAGCTGCCCAAGGCTGAAGGAGCCCACCTCTTGTATCATTGTGACCTGGATATGAGATATGGAATCAAAGGGGATCATTTTGGACTTGTAAAGTTTAATGATTGCCCTACTGATTTTCAAAATTGCATGGGATCTGTAGCCCCTTTGTTTCAGCAAGTTTCTCCCATTTGGGATGAGTATATTTACTCAATGCCTGTACCTCCATTGTATCTGTGAAATAACTAACTTGCTTTTGATTTTACAAGCTCAAAGGTGGAAGGGACTTGCCTTGTCTCAGATGCGACTTTGAACTTGAACATTTAAGTTAATGCTGGAATGCATTAAGACTTTGGGTAGCTGTTGGGAAGGCATGATTATATTTCGAAATGTGAGGACATAAGATTAATCCCAGCACTTTGGGAGGCCGAGATGGGCGGATCACGAGGTCAGGAGATCAAGACCATCCTGGCTAACACGGTGAAACCCTGTCTCTACTAAAAAATACAAAAAACTAGCCGGGCGAGGTGGCGGCGCCTGTAGTCCCAGCTACTCGGGAGGCTGAGGCAGGAGAATGGTGGGAACCCGGGAGGCGGAGCTTGTAGTGAGCTGAGATCCGGCCACTGCACTCCAGCCTGGGCGACAGAGCGAGACTCCGTCTCAAAAAAAAAAAAAAAAAAAAAAAATTTGGGAGGGTCTAGGGTTGGAATGATTTGGTTTGGCTGTGTCCCCACCCAAATCTCATCTTGAATTGTAGTTCCCATAATCCCCACATGTTGTAGGAGGGACCCAGAGGGAGGTAGTTTAATCACAGTGTGGTTACCTTCCTATTATTCTCATGATAGTGAGTAAGCTCTCCTGAGATGTGATGGTTTTATAAGAGGCTTTTCCACAACTTTGCTCTCCACTTCCCCTTGCTGTCTCCATGTGAAGAAGGATGTGTTTGCTTCCCCTTCTGCCATGATTATAAGTTTCTGGAGGCTACTCCAGCCGTACAGATCTGTAAGTCAGTTAAACCTCTTTCCTTTATAAATTACCCAGTCTCAGGTACATAATTATAGCAACTTGAGAATGGACTAATACAGGTGGATATGTTGATTATCTAAAGCCATAGGATGGGTCTATGGATAGTGTCAAGCTCACGCTCAATATATACTTTACATATTGTTGCCTCTATAATATTGATTAGATATGAAATGCATCAAGGAAGGATTTATAATACTGAAAAAAATTATCATACCACTGTCCACATGTGTCAAATAAATATATACATTCCAAGATCTTTAAGGGTAAATAAAGGAGGGGAAATTTTAAACAAATTGAGAATATTGATTTCATTTTTCTAAATGCATGAAGAGATTAAGTTTTCAAAGTACAGTAAGGAAAAAATTAAAAAAACAAATTCAGTATGCAGACTTTGAGATTACAAATAAGAATTATATGAAGCTGTGAGAGTCAGTGTATGACAGATGATAAATAAATTATATTAAAAGTGCATATAGGCCTTTTTCTAACCCACCTTCTTGGAATGATTTAAATGAACAAGGAAAAACATTCTTCAGCCCTTGAGTTAAAACTTAAGACATTATTATTATTACAATTACAGAAAAACAAGCATGAAATATCAAAATATGTGAAAGAAACATAGCTTTTTGTGCAAGAAGAACAAAATTAATAGGCAAATGTCACTGCATAATCTTTGAAAACTGTTACTTTATCAAGATTGTAGCAATAAATATTTATTCCACCAATTTAGGAAACACTGTCTACAAAATGCTAAAATTGCCCTTTCTTCACCAAGGTGTGTAGAAAAGTGGGTTTTAAATTATGGATAATTTATCTGCCTTAAAAGACATTCACTTACTTTTGGTTCATAGGTTAAACATGTTTATTTATTTTTTCACATAGATTATGTCTGTTACTACTTAAACTGCTCTTCTATGGTGATCTGAAAGAGCTAAATTGCAGGAAGTATGTAGAAGAAATTCACTGTAAGAAAAAAAACATACATTTAATTAAATTACAGATCCCTCTATTGCACATCTACAATAATATTTACATCTACCTTTCCTTGGTTAGATCTGTATTACGGATGGACGTGTCCTTTCTAATGTCACAGGAAAAATCACTTCCCTGGTTTTAGTATTGATCACATTCTCTTCCTTTTTTTTTTCATGGGTCTTCCTCCTTCAGTTATTCTTTCCCTTTCACATAGGTAAGTCTTTTGCTCTTTAGTGGTTGTTACAAACATTTTTAAAATAAAACAACTTGAAACAAAAATCAAAATGAGAAGCATACATAGAAAACCATACTTTTGCAAATGACTTTTCTAAGAAAACTGAATATATGTAATGCTATTTTAAAATTTTACATTTGAAGAAAATTTGAAAAATGAGAAAAAAAAAGTGTATATGTACACATTAGCTATTTATTTGACTACCATCTTAAATCTTTCCTTTTATTTCCTGGTGGTAGTAGTCACTAATACATAGTCATCATTATTATACTTTCCTCCAATCTATCCTATAATTTTACATAATTATGTCTAGCCCTACATAATATCTATTATTATTTTTATTTTAATCATAAATTATATTTTTGATAAAATGGTTAACAATATTCTTTTTCATAAACAATTGAATATTTTTAATGATTCTTAAAAGTTAAGTGACTTTATTGCTATACACATGAAATAAACTAAATTACTAACAACCATTTATTATTTCTAGGGATTATTATTATTGTCTTAACTACATATTAAGAATAAATGCATTTCTTGGATACTAACAGAGGATGAGTTTTAAAAGGACTTTTGGTGATTACTATTGGTTTTCTATGCATTCACAGGATAAAAGGTACCTGTTCCTCATTTCAAGTCTAATGAAAGAGAATCAAGGAATGCCATGTGGTAAGTGCCATATGCATTTCCTATAGTTGAAGAATATATTGTATTACTGTCAAATTCCCTCTTGACAGCTCTACAGGTCTGGAGATGAGCTAGCTAGCTGCTTACAGACAAGCCAAAGTAGATCTTTCTGTTGTAGTGGAATCAGTTGGACAAGACTTTATTAGGGCAAATAATGAATATATATTATTAGTGTTTAATGTAGACTGGCTGGAAGCTATGAAAGGAGAGTGCACAGGAGGGTGTCATTCTAAGTCTTTCCATGAAATGCACTTGGCAAGGAATATAGACTCAGCAGAGTAAAGCTAGGAAAGCTAGAAAGACCTCAGAGAGGAAGAGAGCCTGACCCAAAGGAGGGCACTGCTGTGGGAGGGCACTGCTGTGAGACATGATTGGCAATGGGGGAGTTTCTGTAAGGAACCACACATGCCTTCCTGGATAGGAGTTTGCTTTTGAGATCTTCCAAGACAGAACAAGAAAATATTAACTTATGATATATTACCTGACAATGAAGACTTGTTATTTCGTCTAATTTCTCTTATTTTGTTCCATCCCTAGACTTCCATTCTTGGAAGGTAAAGGACTAAGAAACTATGAAGGTGAGTAATCATGAGAGATAAAGAAAAAATAATCTAACTACACTCCTGTTCTCAGAGTAGAGGCTTAACTACAGGGTGGAACTTAGGTTTTGAAAATACTTTAACTAGATTTTTTTTTAATTATTATAAGAGACTGGGCTTTTTATTGTTGCTGTACACACACACACACATACACACACACACACATATGTATATATGTTAGATTTTTTTTGTGATTTAAAATAATCAGAGAAAAATGACCAGTCCTGTCAGCTTTTTAAAGTTAAAAACCTAACTCCATCAAATAAAGACACACTGGGAAATGAGTACAAAGTTACTTTACTACTTAATCTCATCATGTATATTTGTTCATCATACTGGTTTTCTACCATTTAGACATACAAAATGCTGGTTGAGCTTTATATAACTTTGCATGTACATGTATGAGTGCATTTTAAAAATACATATTTAAAAGTACAATTCCTATTCCTATGCCTTAGGTTATGTGACTTTTAAATTGGACTAAATATAATCAAATATTACTCTAAAATAGTTAGAACAATTTGTACTCTCACAGCAATAAACATTTGTTTTTACCGTAACCTTTCTAACATCTCATGTATTTTATAATTTACACTGGTTTTTTAAACTATGTCTCAATGTTTTAGTTTTTCCATAGTTTCACATACCATTGTTTATCTTTAATATTTTGTTTACATTTTATATCTTGTTTAAGAAAATACAGTCTTGTGCAAAAAATATATAATTGCTGTTAATTATTTTAAAGTTTTCTCTTATTTACACTTGAATTTTCAATCTGGTTGCACTTAATTCTTGATCCTAATGATTTATATGACTATAAATATAAAAATTCAGTTTTCTCAATACCATGTTTGATTAGATTATATTCTTCTCCTAGGTAATGTCCTCTATCTTATTATAAAACAGTTTTTAGGGTTTGATTCCACTTTTGCAAAAAGTGACAAATTTTATATAGACATAGCATTAGTATCTGTGGTTGTGTTTATATATACATATCCATTTAAATTAATGTATATCATCTACATATGCATTGATAAAATGCAAGTAGTAATTATTTTCTCAACTTTTTTTCTGATTTTTTACATATAACAACAAAATATTTTAAAAGTAACTGTATATAGAATATTTAATTAATTAATATAAAAATAATCATTATCTTTGGGAAATGTATAGCATAAAAATAGTTATACATGCTTTGTCAAAACAGATATTCTTATACTATTTATTGGAGTATACGTTTTCTTTCTTTTAAGCAAGAGGCAATGTGAATCAAAATTTTTTAAGTTTTATGTCTTTTTATCATTAAGTTTAGTTCTAGAAGCCTAGCCCTAATAAATAATCAAAACTATCCACACTTATAAGCCACATTGCTCATTGCAACTGTGTTTATAAAATAAAAAACATAGATGCCCTAAATTCAAAACATCATTTTAATGATCAAGTAAAGATTGTTAATAAAGAAGATGGAAATTTATGTTTAATTAAAATTAAGGTTTTAAATATTTTTACAGATATGAGCAAATGTTATTAACATACTACTTATGAGAAAAATAGCTTTACCCAAAACAATACACAAATTTATTAAATGAAAACAGAAAACTATAGAGGAACATAATATTTTAACTAAAAATAGCTGAATTATATTTATCTGCATATGCTTATTTTGATTTGTAAAATCCTAAAGATAGACATGGAAAGGTAACAGTAAATGTTATTTTTTTAAAAATCATCAGATTAAAGGTCTGGGAAAAAAAGAAATTATTATTGGAAATACACGTAGTTTCCAGAGGCAAGACTGGAAGCAAAGCCTAATATTTAAAAGTGGTTATTTTGATGTCAAGGAGATAGATTATTTACTCCTTTATATATTTTCCATAATTTAAATATTCTTGTACACTTAGCACATTTTTATTTTATAAACATAATTCAATTTATTTTCTTATTTGAAATAAATGTTTAGGGATAAAATAGTAATGCAATAATGAATTCTAAAAAGTGTAATACTTAGTCATACTTTTCAGGAGCAAAATGACCTATAGAGATATATCTTAAAACATACATTTTTCTCTATGTCTAAAAAACCAGTACCCAAATTCATAACAATAAGCCAGTGTCACTCATGCCGCTACTGATATCAAAGTTGACAGACAAGCCCCAGAGCAGGTGGATTGCTTCAATTATTCGCCATCTACAATGAATACAAAATAACTTCTAAAAGCTTTCTGGAGATCTGTAAGATGCTGGCTATGGCTTATAGCAATATGACATTGATGATGAAGCTTGGGCAAGATAAAAGCTCAAAAAAAAAAAAAAAAAGAAGAAGAATGACAAGGCATTGTTTCTTGTGGCCTTTAGTTTGGCAATTATTTAACTATAACTGCAACAGCTGGCCACTGAAAGGACGGTATCAGGACCCCTTGAAGGGTGCTGGGATGTGACGCTATTGGCAGGCCGCCTATGTATCTGAGATGAAATAAGCCCAGCAACTGGACGTTTCAGCAGCTGGCCAGACAAAGGATATTGTTCAGAGATTTAACAGCTGATAATTGAGCATTCTAGTAATATTTGTTGAAAAGAAAGTGGTCACCAAATGGATAATATTAGAAAACAATCGATATTCTAAAGTTTGAGAGCAGGGTTTATGAGAGGGTAAGCCAAGAAGCATGAGATTGTCATTATCTCATCTTTTTCTGAAAGACTTTCAGAAAGATTAGGTTGGAGATTTGTAGTACAAAATGAAAAGAATCATGCTTATACTCCAACATTGAACAGGCATTTTATACAGTCTGACTTCCTCCTCACAAATCAATCATATTGCCCTGAAACAATCCATTTCTTCTTTATTGCTACCTCATTGTTTTTCCTAACATGGTAATATTGTATAATATACCTCTTTAAATATTCTTTCTGTTACCTCATAAAACAAAATTGTGTCTACTTTTCATTGACTAATATATTTAACTATTTTATAAGTCCATTTACTCAAAAACATAAAAAAAACCACCTGAAAGGTCATTCATTCCTGATAAAACAAAGTAAGTAATGTAAAAAATATTATACATTTAACTGATAGTAAAGATGAATTTATCTTGTTTTATGGAGATACACTTAAACACAATAGAAAAATATAACACCTTAAATTATTAATTTATCTACAAATTTAGCTTTCAAAACTTAAAAAATACCATATAATTATAATATTTACATTTGATGTGATGAAATGTATGTTTATTTTCATAATTAAGAATCATCATATACAGTTAGTGGTTTATAAGCCCTTGGTAACTAAAAAATGAAAATACTGAATTTGGATTTTCATGCAGATATTTCTGATTTGTTTTTGTACAAGTAGCTTTTCAAACATTCCCTAATTTAAAAAATCACTCTTGACACAAGTTCAGCATTTCAGAGTTTTCCTATAGCATTCATTAAGTTACATCCCTTTTCGGAAATGTTCCATTAGAGCATAATTGAAGAAACTGGTAAAATTTAATTACAGCAATTTTCCTTGATTTAACTTGAAGAGAATTCTGACGTCTCCGAATGGGGTAGCTAATGGATTTCCCAGGACATGATGCCAAATGAAATACACAGTACAAAGTTAAGGGGCAAATAAAGATCTCATCTTATTTCACTTTATCAGTTACAAGCACTTCATCAGTTACAAGCACCATATTGAAAACAAGAGTCAGAAAGTGAGAGAAGAATTATCTATTACTTTTAATAGGACATATGGACAAAATAATAAATGTGAAGACACTGAATAGAAAGAGTTCAAATCCATGAAATGGTGATTTGAGCTCTTTAGGGTTTAATGAGCACTGAAAGACAGTACAAGCTTTGTACAAGTGGGGTCATGTTTCACTATAAAAATTTATGCTGGCCAACAAAAAAAGAAAAAAGTCCTTCTTGCTTGCTGTTAAAAAATCCATAATCCTTAAGATATCCTAACATTTGCAAACAATGGAAGTTCCCAATAGATAATTTTCCTTTTTTTTTTTTTTTTGGTATTTTTTTAAAAATATGTAACTCAGAATAAGTAAACTTCCAAACATTTTTAGGAAAAATCTTTTTGATAATTTTCTCCATTTCACAGAAATCCATGAAACTACATTTAAAAAACACAATAAGAATGCATGTGTGTGTAGACTTAGCCATATGAATCTACATATATATGTACATATGTATTCACCTATCTACCTCTCTACTTTCAGAATGATGATTGGTTAGCATCCAGCATTCCTAACATGATATGTTTTGCAAAAAATGATTAGAAGTGTATTGCTTCACCTAATTACACCTTCTTGGTGTTAGTAGAAATAGTAATTATGAACACCAAAATTGTTTATGAATAGTTTTCTGGTAATTTATTTCCATTATTGTATTTTGATGTCTTTGAAACACAAAGTAATGTAAGCAGGTTAATATCACCATTGACTACTTCCCCTTGGTTTTTAAAGCAGTCATATTATGACCTTGCAATCCATTGGTATTCCCATTCTCCACTTATAACTCCTATGTTTAAAATATGATTATATTTCTGCTTAAGGTGGATAAAGTAAGTATATATATGTTTATATAATATATAAATTTTATTATATAATATATATTATATAATATTGAGTGTGTGTGTGTGTGCGTGTGAGAGAGGAAGAGACAGTCTCATTCTGTTGCCCAGGCTGGAGTGCAGTGACGGAAACTCAGCTCGCTGCAATCCCCACCTCCTGGACTCAAGGGATTCTTCTGTCTCAGTCTCCCAAGTAGCTGGGACTACAGGAGAACAACACCACATTCAGCTAAGTTTTTTTTTTTCTTTTTTTGGTAAAGACAGGGTATTGCCATGTTGCCCAAGCTGGTCTCAAACTCCTAGGCTCAAGCGATGCACCCAACTTTGCCTCTCAAAGTGCTGGAATTATAGGCATGAATCACTGTGCCCAGCCTTACTTCTTTATGTATATATTAAGAGAGAAAATAATGCAGTACACATTGCCTCACAGTTTATGAGTGCATAGTTTATTATTTTGCTTTCATGGATATATACATTATTTTATTTTCTCTATTTACTGATAACAAAACTGGGAAAGAATGTGTAAAGATAATAATCATCTCTTCCAGAGAAAAATGTGCTTGAGTGAATACTCAAGTTCAAATGTTCTTTTTACTTACTGGGAGTAAATTATAATAATGAGCTCATATTTTGTGGATTTTACTAACTATAAATCAGAAAATATTTTGTTACATATAACTAATCAAAATCATTTTTCAGTAAAGTTTTACAGTAGAATAGAATTTTATTAAATCATCAGTCCCTTCAAATGAAGATATGAAAATTAGAATTTGGAGAGGTATAAGTTACTAGCTAAAATTCTAGCTATAGTTAATGTCAAAGGACAATTACCATCATCTCTTAACTCAGCACTGGGCTCTTTAAACTACTCTATCATGTTCTCCTATTATCCTAAGAATATGTGCTGTATAATATAAAATATATTAAAAATAGGCTATCAAATTCAGCCCCTAAATTTGAGTTTTCACTATTCCCTATTCTTTAAATGTCTAAAGGTGAATACAGTGAGTAAAATTCAGCAAAATAAAAGTCCCAAACAGATCTTTAATATATATTACTCAATACAATTGACCTATAACTCTTATAAATTTTCAATCCAAGCATCACAGGCTTGAAAATGTAATTGCTTTTAACTGCTCCCTACTCTCCCATTTTAAACTATCCATCTGTATTTCTGCTTTGGAGAAATGTAGAGAAAATTAATGTGACTGTGAATCAAAATGATAGGTATAAAACAGTATAATATTTGTGGCTTTTGTACTGACTTTTTGTGTTGAAAGAAGAAAAATACAATAATCGAGTTTTATTTCTTGTCTTACTCCCATTCACACTTCAAAAATTACCTTTGATGTTAAAAAAAGATAAAAAATCTCTAGATATCTTGTGATAAAGGGAAAATAGTTCCTTAAGTCTACATGGTTAATCCTAGGCACATCTAATCAGAGATTACAATAAAGCAAAATAGATCACCATTTTATTAGAAGTATGTTAGTATTATTAAATTAATAAATTATGATAATCAGTTTTTTAAGTTTAAAATGAGGCCATTGTGATTTGTATTGAATAACTTCTTTGAAATTATAATCCAGTGTTCAAGTTCTGAGAAAGTATGACATAGCTTGAGTGCCAATGGTTTAATACAAAAGGAAATTCATTCTTTACCTCTATCCCTCAAAAGACATTCAAAGTTAAGAAATATCTAACTTACAACATCCTTTCTTACAGTTCCTATAGGATTAAACCCAATTTACCACAGTCTATCCTGCAGAGCTTCTTATCTCCATCCCAAACGCACCTTTGTCAGTTCCCAGTCCATAGTACTTTTTCTTGCCCTTTTACCCAAAATCCCTTCCTTAGTCCTTTAAAATATAACTATAATTTTTTCCATCTTGTACCTGTCATTCATTGTAGAAGAAGGTTGCTGCTTAAAAAGTTTGTAAACATTTGCTTGGAAACAAAGGAGGGAATAGTAGAAACATTATTTTGCATTCTTGAAAGATGACAATTAATGTTATGCAGTGGTAAAATTAAAAACAAACAAACAACAACAACAAAAAACTAGTGAAAGTTTTACCTGAAATACAGTACTTGGGAGACAGGTGATATATAAAATAAATTTGTAGGATGAGAGAAAAAAGACACAAAACAATGTTATTATTGTTTGTCACTTTGTGTTGACTTCTCCTTGACAAGAAAGAGAGGAGTTCAAGAAAGAGTTTGCATTGGCAAGCAAGATTGCAAGGTTTCCAGAAATTCATGGCCTCGCAATGTTGGAAAAGACAACCAATCAACTAATTTCATACTCCAAATGGTAAGAGAAGAAATGCAAAATGTTTTGGTGGGGGAAGAAAGATAGACTTATGGGTCTGCTATCACACATACGATTAAAACCCAAGGTAAATATAAATGTTTCAGATGAAATCTAAAGGTCTACGGAGAAGGAAATCCTTTAACTTAAACAAAAAGTGACTCAGGGGAAAAAACAACTAAGAATGTTGACTCTTCCGCCAAAGTTAGATAAGCTTGAATTATATGTGAACACAAGTAAAGTGGAACCAAGATGGAGAAATGACAGGAAAGGCATATCCTGCTTCTGGAAATCATCTCATAAAGAATTTGGGGCTTGTTTATCTGGAAATGTATTTGACTATTTATGAGAGATATACTGCTAGAAGTATCACTGATCTGGGAAGATAGTGAAAAAAGTTACTATTTAAGACTTAAAATTGGATCCTTAGGAGCTTAGGGACTGAGAACAACCTGAAAATTCTACTCATTCCTAAGGCCCAGATGACCTTCTCAGATACAGTCAAAGACAATGCAGGAAAATAAGCAGCTCTTAAAGAACCAAGTCATGGAACACAGAGTTATCCTCAGAAAAAGACTTGTAAAAATTTATTTATTGCAAGAAATTGCAAACATATATATCTGAGAAAAAACAGCTGAAATTCAGATTTCAAGTACAGGGAGTGAGATTCTTCTATACTGCTCTTAACAGGTTTACTGATGTATTTCAACTAGGTGAAGATAATATACAAAATGGTTTAATTTATCTCTAATCACTGCTTTCAAGTATGCTCTCAATCAAATTTAAGTTTAAGATCCTTGAGGGCAGGCATTTTATTTGTTTTGTGCGTGGTTTTATCTCCAGCAACTAGAGCAATGCCTGCTATGTGGTAGGTGCTCAGTAAATATTAATTTACTAACTGAATTAATAAATGCTTGTATTAGTCCGTTTTCACACTGCTGATAAAGACATACTCTAGACTGGGAAGAAAAAGAGGTTGAATTGGACTTACAGTTTCACATGGCTGGGGAGGCCGCCTCAGAATCATGGCAGGAGGTGGAAGGCACTCCTTATATAGTTGCAACAAGAGAAAAATGAGAAAGATTCAAAAGAGGAAACATTTGATAAAACCCTCGGAACTCATGAGACTTATTCACTACCATGAGAACAGTATTGAGGGAATCTTCCCCATGATTCAAATTATCTTCCACTGGGCCCCTCTCACAACATGTGGGAATTGTGGGAGTACAATTCAAGATGAGATTTGGGTAGGGACACAGCCAAACCGTATCATTCTGCCCCGGCCTCTTCAAATCGTGTGCCCTCACATTTCAAAACCAATCATGCCTTCCCAACAGTCCCCCAAAGTCTTAGCTCATTCTAGCATTAACCCAGAAGTCCACAGTCCAAAATCTCATCTGAGACAAGGCAAGTCCCTTCCACCTATGAGCCTATAAAATCAAAAACAAGCTAGTTACTTCCTAGATACAATCGGGGTACAGGTGTTGGTTAAATATACCTGTTCCAAATGGGAGAAATTGGCCAAAAAAAGGGGTGATAGGGCCCATGCAAGTCCAAAATCCAGTGGGGTTGTCAAATTTTAAAGCTCAAAGTTATCTCCTTTGACTCTGTGTCTCACATCCAGGCAACGCTGATGCAAGCGGGAGGTTTACATAGTCCTGGGCAGCTCCGCCCCTGTGGCTTTGCAGGGTACAGCCTTCCTCCTCACTGCTTTCACGGGCTGACTTTGAGTGCCTGCAGCTTTTCCAGGCACACAGTGCAAGCTATAGGTGGATCTACATATTCTGGGGTCTGGAGGATGGTTGCCCTCTTCTCACAGCTCCACTAGGGGGTGCCCTAGTAGGGACTCTCTGTGGGGGCTCAGACCCCACATTTCCCTTCTGCAGTGCCCTAGCAGAGGTTCTCCATTAGGCCCTGGCCCTGCAGCAAACTTTTACCTGGGAATCCAGGCATTTCCCAACCTCTTCAGAAAAGTAGGTGGAAGTTGGTGAATGTCAATTTTTGACTTTGGTGCACCTGCAGGCACAACACCTTATGAAAGCTGCCAAGGTTTGGGGCTTGCACCCTCTGAAACCATGGGCCAAGCTGTGCCTTGGCCCCTTTTAGCAATGGCTGAAGTGGCTGGGACACAGGGCATCAAGGCACTAGGCTGCACATAGCATGGGAACCCTGGGCCTGGCCCAGGAGACCATTTTTTCCTCCTAGGCTTTGAGGTCTGTAATAGGAGGGGCTACCATGAAGACCTTTCATGTGCCCTGGAGACATTTTTCCTATTGTCTTGGGAATTAACATTTGACTCCTTATTACGTATTCAAATTTCTGTAGCCAGGTTAAATTTCTCCTCAAAAAATGGGTTTTTCTTTTCCACTGCATCGTCAGGATGCAAATTTTCTGAAATTTTATACTCTGTTTCTCTTTTACAATGGAATGCTTTTAACAGAACCCAAGCCACCTCTTAAATGCTTTACTATTTAGAAATTTCTTTCTCCAGATACCCTAAATCATCTCTCTCAAGTTCAAGGTCCAGAAATCTCTAGGGCAGGGAAAAATGCCACCAGTCTCTTTGCTAAAACATAACAAGAGTCACCTTTGTTCCAGTTCCCAACAAGTTCCTCATCTCCATCTGAGACCACCTCAGCCTGGACCTTATTGTTTGTATCATTATCAGCATTTTTGACAAATCCATCTCACATATCTCTAGGAGGTTGCAAACTTTCCCGTATTTTCCTGTGTTCTTCTGAGCCCTCTAAACTGTCCCAACCTCTGACTGTTACCCAGTTCCAAAGTTGCTTCCACAATTTTTGGTTTCTTCTCAGCAATGCCCCACTCTACCAGTACCAATTTACTGTATTAGTCTTTTTTTTTCACTCTGCTGATTTCTTACCCAAGACTGGGAAGAAAAGAGGCTTAATTGGACTTACACATAGCTGCGGAGGCCTCAGAATCATGGTGGAAGGCAAAAGGCCTTTCTTACATGGTGGTGGCAAGAGAAAAATAAGATGCAAAAGCGGAAACCACTGATAAAACCATCAGATCTTGTGACTTATTCACTACCACAAGAACAGCATGGGGGAAACTGCCCCCATGATTCAAATTATCTCCTACTGGGACTCTCCCACAACATGTAGGAATTACAAAAGTACAATTCAAGATGAGATGTGGGTGGGGACACAGAGCCAAACCATATAAACGCTCTTTCAAATCTTGTTTTGTTTTCTCATCCTTCTTAATTACATCAGTTGCAAATTCCATAAATTTTGAGTCACTATCTATTTTTTTTTTCAACTTTTATTTTATGTTCAGGGGTACATAGACAGGAGGTGCAGGTTTGTTACATAAGTAAACATGTGCCATCATGGTGTGCTGCACAGGTCAATCCATTACCTAGGTATTAAGCTCAGTATCCCTTAGCTACACTTCATGGGAAGAGTTAAGGGACAGCCCTTAGCTACACTTCCCATGATCCTTGACAGGCCCCAGTATGTGTTGTTCCCCAGCAATGTGTCCACGTGTTCTCATCATTCACCTCCCACTTGTGAGAACATGTGGTGTTTGGTTTTCTGTTCCTGTGTTAGTATGCTGAGGAAAATGGCTTCCAGAAGACATACATGCGACCAACAAACATATGAAAAAAAGCTTAATGTTACTGATTATTAGAGAAATGCAAATCAAAACCACAATGAGATACTATCTCACCTCCCTCAGAATGGCTATTACTAAAAAGTCAAAAAGCAACATAGGCTGCTGAGGTTGTGAAGAAAAAGTAACACTTTTATACTGTTGGTGGGAGTGTAAATTAGTTCAACCCTTGTGGAAGGCAGTGTGGCAATTTCTCAAAGACCTAACAGCGGAAATACCACGTGACCCAGTAATCCTATTATTGGGTATATACCCACAGGAATAGAAATAATCCTATTATAAAGATACATGCACACTTATGTTCATTGCAGCACTGTTCACAATAGCAGAAATGGAATCAACCTAAATGTCCATCATTGTCTATTATTACATGCTGTTTAAAGCTTCAATTTCAAACAGAATTTAAACTTCTTCATCTCTTCTGCCTTTAGGGCTGACTTGAGCAGAGATTCTGAAGTACATGGAAAAAAAGAGAGGCATGGCCTGACTCTGAGATACCTCATTTCTCTTATTCTTCAGGATAGAGTCCTTCTTGTAAACTTAGGGAGAAAGAAAGGGCCCAACCCTCCAAACTGCTAGATTGTGGCTGTAACTTCCCTGAACTTTCTCAGGACAACACACTGAGAAAGAGTCCAAATGCTGGACTCATGAGTGAATAAGAATGTGTGAGTTTCACAGTGTTCCCTCATGTCCTTCCAGACTCACAGTTTTCTGAAGTGAGATTTCCTCTGAAGCCTGATGTTCCATCCCTTTCAGTAGGCTCTAGGCACTCCTCACCATTGCAGACCTGGGTATATATTTATAACTCGGTGCAACATACTTTATAATAATATACTTTTTAAAGTGTATATATTTGTTTGGTAGACATTGAAATTATTTTTTTTAAGAGCCAAGCAAAGAGCTATAGAAATTTCCAAAACCTCAGGACCTGAGAAGTATTTTGTATATTAAATGAGCCATTGAACAAGCCCTCTTTATATCATTGACAGTGAATTATAAAAAAAACATTTCACCAGTCTCTGCCTCTCAGTTCTGCTGAAGTGAATGTAGAAGGGAAAGAGCTCTGTCTTGCATAGTCAGCTCCAACCCTATTCCACTTGAACACCTACTCACTGCATTTCTGTGGATTTCAGGGCCCTATGGAGGTCAAGAGACAATAACACAAAAAGCAACACTTATACTGCTCTAATGCATGTGATTGATGTGTAAAAGTCTCTTCTTCCCTAGAAAAAATGAAATGTCTTGAAATTTTAGAAAGGTAATTTTCCTTTAAAAATTCAAGATATCTCTCTGTTAGGCAGGAATCTAGACCCAACATGGCGGCATTACCCGGTGTAGCAGGCCTTTTGTTAAAGACTCCCTTCACCCTTGTACACACCCGCAGACTTACATGTGTCAGAGTTCTGGCTGGGCAACCACACCCCCCCATGACCCGCAGCTCACCTACATTCCACAAGTTCGTAAACAGCAATTTCAGTTAACAGTTTCCAAAGACCCCTTCCTCATGACCCTTACTCAACTCCTGCCCTAGGAGTTTCAAGACCCCCCAGGCCCTGTTTGCACAACCAGCTTCCCTACCTCTCAGGCTATAAAAAGCCCCTACCCTCCTCCCTCAGCATGACTTCCTCGGCCCACACCTTTGGACCGAGGAACCTTGCCCGCAAGCCCTAATAAAAGGCTATTCTCACTGCCATTTGCCTTGTGTCTTTGTTCCCAGTTCAGCTCCAGCCTCAGTTTACCTTTATACTCTCTATTTATAAATTGTCTATTTTTTAGCCAATACTTACCTTTTACATGAAAAATAAAGTGCTAATAAATACATATGATTTGTATGCCTTGTTGTTGGTATAGTTTGACACTAGGGATAAACAGAGTTTGCAAAATAAAAAGGGGGTCTCTAAGGAATACTAGAAATTAAAAGAATGGAAGGAAATGGAGAGAAATGAGAAATAACAGCAGTGACAAGGGAGACTATGGTTTTCCACATGTCATCTGGGAAGACCTTCAGTTATTGGTGTTCGAAATCTGTCAAAGAAAATATAAAATAGCTGAAGAATATCACAAACCACAAAATGTTTGCTCATATGAAAAGTTAATCTCCTTGGAGCAATAAGAGTGTACGGGGTTATGAAGCTAGAATTACGCTTACCTCCACCAAATTATAACTGGGTGGAGGAAAAACAAAACAACAAAAATCGGTTGGTATAAAAGATGGGACATTGGCCAACATCAAAGACTAGCCTCCCCGTGAGTCTCTCTTGCAACCTGTAAGGCATTGGGGAAAGAAATACTGTCCCTATAAAATGCACATTTATAAATCCTTCCAGAAACCAGAGACAGGCCTACATTCAGTTTTACATCCATTCGAATGCTCTTCTGCCATCAAATGAGGTGAGAAGAATTAGAAAAATACTCCTTTAAATGGTCACAAAAACAGACCTTTATTGTGTCATTTATTATTTATTAATAGAGTAGAATACTTTTTCTAAGTAGCAGATACATTCTTATAAGGGAAGGATTAAATGGTAAAATACTATGATTTTATTTCTGTGGTCTTAGAAGTTGATACACTTTTTTCTTCTTTACAGAGTAACATAATATGTATAAAACAATGTAAGCCCAGAGGTGAAAATCCACATTTATTTGTTGACCCTGAGAATAATTGAGTTTGGGAAGCAGTCCTAAAGAAATTCATATATGTGTGCATATATATGAAGTCATAGTTCTCACATATAATTATATACATAATTACTTATAATACATAGTTTACATATACATTATTTGTAAAATACATATTATATATGTATACATGCATTATATTTATATATTATGTGTATATGTGTGTGTTTATATATGTATATATATATTTTCAGCCTAGACTGCTCCTCTGAGATTCAACTTCCAATACCTAACTGCCTATTTAATGTTTCCACATAGATACCTAATAGGTACCTTATATGGCAATGCTGTCTTTTTTCCTCCCAAGCCCACTCTTCTCAGTTTTCCTCACTCAGCAAGCAGCACCACCATTAATCCAGTTGTTCTTGGACTAATATAGCATGTCACCTTTTACTCCTCTCATTCTACCTCAGCCTATATTCAATCCTACTTCCCCTCCTGTTATATTTTACAGATGTTATTTCCACCAAAACCTCCTGCACTTCTAACTCCTTCCCAATGTCTGCTAACTGGAAGACCTGGACTGACACTCTTCCCATGATGTATAAGGCTATCAAGGATCTGGGCTCAATCTTTTTGGGAGTTGTGTCCAATCTTTGTAAGCAGGAGATATATTAAATTATACCTCATTTTCTAGATTTTGGGCAAGCCCTTCACTTCTCATAATTTGTATATTCTGTGTTATAAGCCTGACTTGTGTGAATGACGATTTTAAGAACTCAATATATACTACTTTAATTTGTCAATTTACAATAAAAATATACCCTTAAAAAAGAATAATGAGACCACTTTCCTCATTTCGATTACATAATGGAGATAAAAGACAAGCTACAGGAAGTGAAATTGGTAATTCTCCTTGGTCCCTGTTTGGGAAAACGTGAATCTCATCCTCTCAGTTTCTAGTTTGACAGAGTATAGGGTAGGGAAAGAAAACTCAAAACAAACAAACATGAGCTGTTGGCAAGGTTGGCCTGACAGGATATGAAATCAAACACCGAAAAAGCTCTTTAGGACCCTATAAAATGCTAAACTTACTATAAATTTCTTATTGCATCATGAAAGCATAAGCAAGCCTAATAAATCAAATAATTTTGGAGAGCGTTGGGTCTAATTTTTAGAACCAACAATAAAAATGGGTTTAGAACATAGATGTCCAAGATTTGGCACACACAAGAAAGGCTGTAGATAAACAGTGATGTCTAATATTGTTCAGGATGCTTAGCTCTTGTAGGTTTATAGCATTTGAAATAAAGCCTCAGATTTCCTGGTACCTATTATGTGATATGAGTCAGGAGCCCTGGATTGGTCTTCAAACAATTCATTTGATTTAACTGAACTCAGCACATACTTTAGCTACCAGAATTATTCAATGTCTATATTAACTGAAGAACTCTGAATACATTGATGATCACTAGTCATTTCATGAATATAATTTATATTTTAACCTAAATGCACTGACCCTATTGCCTATATCTTTTTTTTTTTTTTAATTAAACTTTAAGTTCTAAGGTACATGTGCACAACGTGCAGGTTTGTTACATATGTATACATGTGCCATGTTGGTATGCTGCACCCATTAACTAGTCATTTACATTAGATATATCTCCTAATGTTATCCCTCCCCCCTCCCCCCTCCCCACAATAGGACCAGGTGTGTGATGCTCCCCTTCCTGTGTCCTAGTGATCTCATTGTTCAATTCCCACCTATGAGTGAGAATATGCGGTATTTGATCTTCTGTTCTTGCAATAGTTTGCTGAGAATGATGGTTTCCAGCTGCATCCATGTCCTTACAAAGGACACAAACCCATCCTTTTTTATGGCTGCATAGTATTCCATGGTGTGTATGTGCCACATTTTCTTAATCCAGTCTGTCACTGATGGACATTTGGGTTGATTCCAAGTCTTTGCTATTGTGAATAGTGCCACAATAAACATATGTGTGTATGTGTCTTTATAGCAGTATGACTTATAATCCTTTGGGTATATCCTCAGTAATGGGATGGCTGGATCGAATGGTATTTCTAGTCTTGGATTTGAAACATGGAAAGCCCATGTTGAGATGTGTTGAACATGTAAAACACATACAGTAACTATCAAGCTTTGGAATACAAAATTATGCAGAACTCATCAACAATTTTTACATTGCTTACATGTTAAAATAATCATATTTTTAATATATTTGACTAAGCAAAAGATTATTCCAATTAATTTAACCACTTCCTTTTATTCTTTTAAATATGCCTACTATAAAACAAAATTACATATTTGACTTGCATTATGTTTCTATTGGATAAGTTTAATCTATATGTCTTTTAAAAATACCATTTCATTAGATAGTCAAATAGTCCATCAGAGAACAGGCCCTATCAATGAGTTGACATATAGAGTCTAAAAATATGAAAAGAAAGGAATGCATGGATAGTAATTCCATAATTGATCATTGTGATGCTCTTTCACCTTGTGGAAAAATTTTGGGAAGAAAAACAGATTACTTATAACATTATTAACCTTTCCTGATCTTTGAATATATATCAAAATTTAAATGTTCACAGGAAAATTTAACTCTAAATCATAATGCATACAATGCTGGCTCTGGGGTATTAATGTTCATTTAATACTGACATTTTTTTCCCATTTTATTGTGAATATCTGCAAAGTATAGAACAGTTGAGAGAAACTTATACTGAACATCCATATACCCAACACTTAAATTCTACCATTAAATTTTTTTTCCAGCCATAAGGTGTTTATTGAATGTCTACTATTTCTAAGGTTTCAGGGCTTACAATCACAAAGCAGAGGGAGCTTCTTAATATCATGGAGGATGAAGTCTAGAAGAAGAAATATACACAAAACACACAGATGCACAATTACCTGTAATACAGTTTAGGAGACAAAAGCAGAGTGTGATGGAAAAAAATGTTACAGGTGGTACTTACATTTGAGATTGGAAACTTTTTCTCTGAGGCTGAGCATGGGTTGGTTGAGGAGAAAAAATGTTGGAACTGGAGGAAGGTTCAAGACAGAAGAAACAACATGCACAACAGCCTGGTGGCAGCAGGAGTTGACAAATTTTAGAAACTGAAAATAGCCAGTAAGCTCTTGAAGCAGGACACTTGTTCTCTGAAGTCTCTGATTTCCCGCTACACCCTGAGCATAGTGGACAAGGCAAAGATGATAGAAGCTGAGGCCACTGAGGTAGGAAGGGGTCACTCACTGAAGACCTTGGAGCCTAAAGAAAGAAGACTGTATTCTATTCTGAAAAACGTGAAGTCACGGGAGGTGCTTTACCTTTTTATTTGCTTTTATAAAGTGAGTAGTTTCTTTCATCATATTTCTTTTTATGACTTACTTTCTGTTTCTAACACTTTCATAATGTTTTAAAGGCTGGATCTCCTGGCAACAAATTCTTAGTTTTCCATCATCTGATAATGGCCTGATTTCCCTCGTTATAGTTGAGTGAGAGTAAAGGTCCTCTTTGGGGTGCACTTTGGGGTATACTTAAGTTCTTGAATCTGTAGATTTACATATTTTGCAAAATTTGGGGACTTTATAACTATTATTTCTCCAAATACTTTTTCAGATCCACCCTCTTCCTCTCCTCCTGAGAGAAATTGATGACATGAAAGTTAGGTCTTTTGTTACAGTTTTACAGTTTTTGAGGATCTGTTCTTTTTTTTTTCCCCCCAGTCTGTTTTCCTTGTTATTCAAGTAGATTATTTCTATCGTTCTCTCTTCAAGTTAGCAGAGTCTATCCTTTCTCCTCACCACTCTAATATTAAGCAACCCATTCTTAAAATTTCTTTTTCTTTCAGTTATTACATGCTTTGATTCAATGGAACCAAGGAACCAATGTTAATTTTGTATTTTTTTTTTGAGACGGAGTCTCGCTGTGTCACCCAGGCTGGAGTGCAGTGGCACGATCTCAGCTCACTGCAAGCTCCGCCTCCCGGGTTTATGCCATTCTCCTGCCTCAGCCTCCTGAGTAGCCGGGACTACAGGTGCCCGCCACCGCGCCCGGCTAGTTTTTTGTATTTTTTTTTTTTTTTTTTGAGACGGAGTCTCACACTATCACCCAGACTGGAGTGCAGTGGCGCGATCTCGGCTCACTGCAAGTTCTGCCTCCCGGGTTCATGTCATTCTCCTGCCTGGGTCTCACGTGTAGCTGGGACTACAGGCGCCCGCCACAAAGCCCGGTTAATTTTTTGGTATTTTTAGTAGAGACGGGGTTTCACCGTGTTAGCCAGGATGGTCTCGATTTACTGACCTCATGATCCTCCCTCCTCAGCCTCCCAAAGTGCTAGGATTACAGTCGTGAGCCACCACGTGCGGCCTCATTTTGTATTTCTTATGTGTCTACTAATCATTTCTATTTTACAATTTGTTTCAAGTATGCTCATTTTTGTGATTGCTGCTTTAATATACTTGCCATATAATTGCAATATCTGTGTAATTTGGGTGTTAGCATCTGTTGATTGCCTTTTCTAATTCCAGTTGAGATTTTCACGGTTCTTGGTGTAACAAGTGATTTTGTATTAAATCTTAGACATTTTGAGTCTTATGTTATAAAACTCTGAATCATATTTAAATCATCTGTTTTACCAGGCCTTTTCTAACACGGTGCCCACAGAGGAGAGAAAGTACTATCTCATTACTTCCAGATGGGGCGAAAGTCCAGGTCTTCCACTCGCCCTCCATTGATACCCCAGGAGTGAGAAGGTGCCTCCCTACTACTGGGCAGGGTGTGGTGAAACCTCTCCCTGGGCTTTCCCTAGTAGTAGGCTGGCTGGAAACTCAGGGGTGCCTTATGACTGCTCCACATGCCCTCTTTCTCTCACAAGTGATAGACATGTTATCTTTGGGCTGTGAAAAGTCCTGGCTCTCCAGTTGGCCTCCTCTGACACCTTCTAGCAGGTTTTACCGAAAGGGACCCTCATTAAATCAGGGTGGATGTAGTTTAAGATTCTTACACGGTCTCCACTAACTAAAGACGGGCGAAGGCAAAACAAAACCTCTCATTATCAGCAAATGTAGTGAGAATTCCAGTTCTTCATTCAGTCTTCTGGCCTTTTGTGACATACATCTGGTGGCAATCCAAGGGTGCTTCATGACAGCTGGCTAAGGGTGGAAGACTAGGCCCCCAGTTAGGTGTTTCTCAGAAGAGCTATTGTGAGTCCACAGCTTAATATCCGGCCACAATGGGGCAGTTATTACTTAGATGTTTTCCTTCCTGCTAGGCTGTCTTTCCCCTGGCTTTTCAACTAGAGATATCAGGCTCCTGTTGGGCTTTCCTGTCTTTAATTATTGGTGTTTTGTGACTCCCAACTACTCTATCACCCAATCAGTCATATATGAAGCAAAAAAGAAACCCAGACAACACACTGCCATGTCATTCTTTGTTCCCGAGGGCCTTCAACAGTCTACCTTCTTCTCTCCACATTTTTGTTATCTTATGTTGATTTTATATAATTACATTTGTCCACGGTTTTCAGCTACACTTGATGGGAGAAATAGAGAAAAGTTCATGTATTCCATCTTGTCGGGAATACTGAATTTTAATGCTATTTGAAAATCAGAGACTACATGTGTGATGTACACATGCGTGCACACACATGATAGCCACACATGCACAATGATATAAAATGCTATATACTCATCTCCCTTCACATAACTTGTATCTTAGCAACTAGAAATGGTTTTTCATTATCTGAATTGTGTCCCATCTCAGGTATAAAAATATAAGGCCTGTAAGTATTGATAAGATCATTTGGCTTTCACAAACAATTAAAAACTTTCTCTTGTGTAAAAAAAATCATCTGATAGTAGCAATTCTAAAATATTTTGGTCTGTGCTTTCAACGTTTAATGAATCAGGTCTCATAATGATATTCAGAAAATTATTTGGGGGGCAAATCTCAAGGTAATGATTTTTAATAAATATATTACTGTATTGTAATTTCAATAATATGCTGATAAAATTATAACACTATTTTTTTCATAATCATAAGTGACTTTAATACCTGCTTTTAAATTTTTTAAGCTTACTTTACATTATATAATTTAGGAACTTAATATTCTCCCCTGTATTTTATTAAATCATTTGTTTTCTTGTAAGCTATCATGAAGACGTATATAAAAACAGAGGTTATCTTAGGTTTGGTTCTTATGAGAGGTAGTTCAAGGAAATACTGGAAAAGGAATAAAAGTGAGACTTGGATAGGAAAAAAATCAACCAAAGACACATTAATGTGAGAGTTAGTATTGGGGCCACTGGTGGATAAATCAGTGGATCTCTTGGAGACCGTATAAACCCTGCTCAGACTTTTCAACCACAGGGCAGAGAAAATGAATTTCTTAATCCATTGATCCCCAGCCATTTTTGCTTGCAAGCTGAACTTGGGGTGTTAACTCCCTAGAATCCTTAGAAAAGAATTTTCAGATGTTGCATTAAGGAATCCTCAGCATTTACGGGAATGAGAAATGCCAGCACTGTACGGGCTGGCTTCTGACTGTGCCTGCCACACTGGAGTGAGTATAAGTAAAAAAATTAAATAATCAAGGACATAAACAGCTACCATAAACATGCATCTAAGTGTTGAAGCAGTCAGAAGTGCTTCATTAGAAGTCTTGAACCTTCGCTTTAAACAAACTTTATCTTTAGAACAAAGACAGTTCAATTTTTGTTCCAGGCAGATTACTGTCTAAGTTTTTAAATTTTAACAAAATGAGGTCCATCCCACCACCATACATCAGTCCTGTCCCTAAAATCTTTGTGTCTACGCACACACACACACACACAAATTCAGCATTGAAAGAAAACACTAAGATACTCCAGTTATTTCCTTAGTTAATGCTCCACAAAATAGTTGGTTTTAGTTTCTGCTTAAACAAATACTTTGAAACACTTTATCATTTATTTCATGGATAGGGATTATAATCATATTTAAATATCTCCTGTTACCCAATTGAACCCCAAAATATTTACCTATTTTATGCACAAAGAGATTAATATGGCAGGGCTAAGCCACTCAGAAAAATGCCTTAAATAATCTAATTTTTACTCACTTGATATTTTTATCTACATTTTGGGTAAAACACCAACGACATTCTATCTAGGGCCCTTTAACCATCTAAACACAAGCTCTGCAACCACATATTCCCCACTTGGTGGCAACTTTGGTCAACAATTGCCCTGGACCTTCCCCACTTATATTTAACAGGTTGTCACTCAGGCTCTCTCAGGAAAACTCAGGACTGTTCTCCAGAAGTTCTTGCCTCACAGTCTGTAAATTTACTCTCCATTAAAGGAGTGTTCCTGTCACTTGGTCCTTGGCTTTCCCAGAATGACTTTTGTTGTTTTTATCACTTTAGCTTTTCCCTAGTTCTTTTACCCCAGACTGTTATTTTTAAGTTTCCACATTGTGGATTTGTTCTCTCAAAATCATGTTTGTTTTTCACTTCTTGAGGGTAAGGAAAGTAGGAGACAAAGAGTGCCTTCCATATATCCCAAAGAATTTAGGCAAATGTAAGGTAGAGTTCGTTCCTCAAGGATTTAAATGTACCATTTCACTGTCTCCAGAAAAGATAGTCAAACCATTTCCTGTGTTCCTATTTTATGTTTACAAGATAATATGTACTTCCTTTTGTTCAAACAAAGTTCATTCAGGGTAGAGAAAGTTAAGAACATGAAATGGCACTTTCAACAGAAAGTGTTGTGTTTTTCAACAGATTTTGTCTCTTCATAACTGTGACTACAATTGAAGAAATATTTTAGGTCTATTTATCAATATACACATAGCACAAACATGCACACTCACACACATTCATTGCTGCACACCTTTAAAAAATGGCCCTTTACAACCAGAAAATTGGCCTGTGCACTCTATCTGCTCAAATAAAGTAGAGTTTAATACAATCTGGCAATGCTGTTTAGGTTACAGCTTACATATTTTGCCCTTTATTCTCTTTTGCTCTTTTACCCAGAGGAGTCTATCAAGAGACCATGTACAGAAATATCAAGTAAAATATATCATAAAAAAGGAACTCTGAGAACCTAGTGACCTGAAAAAATGTTACTTATGAAACTAATGACCTAAGAACGCCTTTAAATCGAAGAGCATCTAGTACAGCAAAGAGACCTTCAAAATGGGCATGTAAGCACTGATCCAGACAGAAGATTAAATAGCACGATATATTAAAAAGCATAAGGTAAAATAAAAGTTGGAATTTTTCACTTGAAACAAGTATTTCACCCAGTAGCTGGGAAAGCATCCCTGCCTGCCTTGACATAATTTTATAGTCCTTTCTTGTTTTGGCGTTAGACTAGTTTACTCATTTTCTATATATAAAGAAACTATGATAAGATATTTATATAACAAATCAAATATTGATTCATGGGTATAAAATTTGCCATCACAGCATGGGTTTTCCTAAGCTTATTTCAATAAGCATAGGGTTTTCATCAGCTTATTATTCCAATTAATCTGAAAAAATAAATGCAAATTGTCTTTGGAGGCTTGAATGCATGTTATTCTCTATAATTTCTTTTAAATAGTAATGATGTCTAACAATAAATTTCTAACATAATTGTATACCTATTAGTTCTTCCTGTCTGATTATGAGGCTATACTAAACTTTATATTGGCCATAGTGAATAAAACCATTGACTTTCCATTTTCTAATCAATAAAATATTGACAAGCTTTAGAGCCAAGTGACAAAATCAAAAGCAGACATCCACAACACTTAGCTAAATTTTAAATCAATACATGAAGTTTCCATTAATGTTCACAATGACAATTTTATTTTATTTAACAGGAGAAAACATAGCTATTTCGTCCTTTTTTAAAATTTAGAATAGAGGAGCACAGGTCAAATATGCATAATGAATTTGAATCTGCAATTTCTTTAGATCAAAAAGAAACTCTTGAAGCTCAGAAATTCATTTTTAAACAGATATATTATCCCTAGTGTACAGTTCAATAGACTTCATTAGAAATTATGAATGAAGTGTTAACAATGCTGAAAGGGACTACAGGCCTGCCTATACACAACTCTCAATAACCCGATTCATAACATTGCACAAAATGTGTTTTCTGTTTACATAATTAGCTGTTTTTTTTTCTACTTCCTGCCATAATTAAATAAATATAAAACGTTATTTATAATGCAATTTATAGTTCTAAAAAAAGCTCTTAAAATCTACATCAAGATCAAAATTAAACCTAATTATAGATCGATTTGTTGCAGATTCGCTTTCTAAATCAGTGTTACTAGAGGAAGTAAAAAATATACTTTTTTACTCCATTTCTCATATTGAGTGTCATTTATTAGATCTAAGGAATTTATTTTATTACATTTAAAAATAGAAATGTTCTTCCAACACATTTTCTACATTTTATTCATTTTCACAATTTGATATTATTTGATAGGAAACCAGTTCATATTTACTGCAAAAGAAATTGGTTAAAATCCAAAAAAAAGGGCTCATCCATAATTCCATGTCACTAAGTAAAACACTTTTGACATTTTTGCCTAATATACATGGTATAAGTACTACAAGTTCTGATTTGAGGACTTGCTTCCTAAACTTGCTTCCTCTACTCATGTAGTAGTACTGTACGATTTGACTTAGAGGAGTTATATAGAATGACATTTACTTAAGCAATTTAATATTTAAGGAAACAGACTTTTTTCTTATTTTGCATTGTTAGAAATCATATTGTGGCCAGACTCGGTGGCTCACGCCTGTAATCCCAGCACTTAGGGAGGCTGAGACGGGCGGATCACGAGGTCAGGAGATCGAGACCATCCTGGCTAACCCGGTGAAACCCCGTCTCTACTAAAAATACAAAAAAAAAAAAAAATTAGCCGGGCGCAGTGGCGGGCGCCTGTAGTCCCAGCTACACGGGAGGCTGAGGCAGGAGAATGGTGTGAACCCAGCAGGCGGAGCTTGCAGTGAGCCAAGATGGGGCCACTGCACTCCAGCCTGGGGGACAGAGCGAGACTCCGTCTCAAAAAAAAAAAAAAAAAAAAGAAATCATATTGTGATGAATATCCTTATACGTTGTCTTTTTTTCCTTTTTTTTTTTTTTTTTAATTTTTTACAATTTGCCGTAGTTCATTTGGGCTGCCATAAGGAAATACTATAGACTAGGTAGCTTCTAACCAACAGGAAGTTATTTCTCGCAATTCTAATGGCTGGGAAGTCCAAGATCAAAGTGCCAGCAGATTCCATTTCTAGTGAGGAACTTTTCCGCATAGATGATGCCTTCTGTGTCCTCGCATGGCAGAAGGGTAAATGAGCGCTCTGAGTCCTCTTTTAAAAGGGCACAAATCCTATTTATGAAAGCTCTGCCCTAATGATCTAATCACCTCTCAAAAGGCCCCACTTCTTAATATCATAACTTTGAGAGTTAGGATTTTAACATATGCATATGGGGGGGACACATATATTAAAACCCAGCAGAATTATAAATTTCTACAAGAGGATTTTCTGTGTAAAGAGTATACATCATTTTTACATATTTTCATTTCTTTTTCTTCTTGCTTTCCAGGAGTTTGTGCCACTTCATACTACTATCAACAGTGTCACATAATGTCTCCTTACCAGGCTCTTACACTGGCAGACAGATGGATACATGAATACATAAATCTTAACAATTTAATAGGCAAAGCATGGTATTTTTATATTACTTAATTTCATATTTGTTACTACAAGTGTGTAGATATTTTTATATGTTTATTATTAAATGCTGATATTTTCCTTGTGCAGAATGTTTATTTAAAAAATTTGCCAAATTATGTTTTCAGGAGGTTCTCATTGTTTTTGACAATATATGTCATTTTGTATTTTGTCAATGCTAAAAATATAAATAATGTATCCATCACATGTAATAGACAATTTTTCTTAGTTTGTCCCCAAACTTTTATTTTCTTATTTTTTAAGAATCTATTTCTTATAATGTTGCTTTATGTCTTATATTTCTCTTTGTAGTCCTTTTAATGTACTTCAGGTACATATTCCTTTTATATTTTTAAAGTATTATATTTTGACTATATGGCAAGAGACCAAAAATTGGTCAAAGAAAAAATAACCATTTTTTTCACTTGGTTTTTACTCAGTACAAAGGTTAATGTAAGTTTTCATAAAGTCTGCTTTAAACCTTGACCAGAGATGATAATTGGCAATGAACTGTAGTTTCTTTTCAGAGTTAGAGAGGAATGTTGAAAGACCATGAAAAATCTCAGAGACAAGTCATTTCTGGGACAATAAATAGCAGCTGAAGACAGCATTTAACAATGAATTAAAGGAAATTCAATTCTTTCCTGTATTTCAGCACTGCAGAAGTCGCCAAAGCAGTTAGTGTTAAGAAGTACCATTGATTAAAAACAAAAACAAAACAAAAAAACATGATTTTTTGCATTGGATGTTAAAAGATATGAAACAAGGAATTAACCATTCAGTTGAACAATGTGACTCCTAAATTATCTAAATAAAAACAGAAGGATCAGTTAATTCAGAAAACATAATTGTATAAATTCTAGAACTGGGTATATATATTTTCCTTAACAAATTCTGCCAAAGAATTCTCCCAATCACTTATTCATTAGGGATTGAGAATTGATACTAGAAACAGATAACTTGTGCTTAACATTGTGCTTAAACTTTCACCATAGAAAACTTCCTTGATGCAAGCGAGTTACTGTGTCACCTCAAATTAAAAGGCAATTTAGGAAGCGATATATAACTAGCAGTTTGGAAATATTCTAAATATTACTTGCTAACAAAATTCACTCTCTGCAGAAAGGACAGACCTAACAAAGAATACATCTTGCAGATTGCTACATAAAGAGTAAGTACATTGACAAATATTATGTACTTAAAATATACGCAGCTCTGTACTTAGCATGTTACATAGAATTTCTTAATATTCCTTTTAACAGCTGTACAAGTTAACTTGACTTTTATATGCATTATACAGATGAAAAAAGTGAGGTGAGAAAGGCCAAATAAAATGAATGAATTAATTTTTAAAATTTATTTTGACGTAAGAGCCAATCCTATCAGCCTTCCTGATTTCTTCAAAACACTTGCAAATAAGTTGCTATAATATAAAAACATCTTATTGTTTCTCTCTTCTTAAGGATTTCTCTGAGACATTTCTAATATTTAAATCCTCTTTTTTCCCATAGGTTGTCTTTCACGGTACTTTGTACACACTACTTTGGGTTCATATGCCTCAAGTGAAAAATTGGGTTAATAACATTAATACCTCCATCACAACTCCATTGCACATGATCAGTTCTAATAATGGGTTTTAAAGTAATTTTGTTTTATTTTAAATTACTATTCAAATATCAGTCACTTTGACATCAGACTTTTGACTCTCTGTGATAGTTATATATCAACTTGGCTGGAGTATAGTATCGAGTTATTCAATAAAACACCAATCTAGGTTTCACTGTGAAGGGATTTTGTAGATGTGATTAACATCTACAATTAGTTGACACTAAGTAAAGGAGATTTTCCTTGCTAATGTGGGCGGGCCTCATCCAATCAATTGAAAGGTCTTAAAGACAATACGGAGCTTTTCTAGAGGAAGAAGTAATTTTATCTCAGGACTCCAGCATTAGCTACTGCTGGACAGTCCCAGAATCCCAACCTGCCCAACAGATTTTAGACTTACCACCTCATATGAACACATAGCAGATTCCCAGAAATCAGTCTATCTACCAAAGTATCTATCAATCTATTATCTATCTCTTGCTGCTTCTGTTTCTGTGGAAGACACTGACAGATGTGAATATTCACATAAAACCTGTCAATATGCATGTTCCTTCCTACTACTTGTACCAATTAAGCAAAGAGCATAATGAATGCATATTTTTCAAAATAATTCCTGTATGTGTTCTCTGATTATTGGTCATAAATAAAAATATGTTTATAATGCAAAATTCATAAAATGTATATAAAATATAATGTATATGCCTATATATGTGTGTGTTTTTCTGTGCATACATATATGT
Source organism: Theropithecus gelada (assembly GCF_003255815.1). NCBI lineage: Eukaryota > Metazoa > Chordata > Mammalia > Primates > Cercopithecidae > Theropithecus > Theropithecus gelada. The sequence goes on along the minus strand of NC_037671.1, from coordinate 93,521,331 downwards.
ATATATGAGAGTGTATGTGTGTGTGTGTGTGTGTGCATTTTTTTGTAACTGATACTGTGGCCTTTTACATCTACCAAAATCCAGGACTAGTTTAGAAAAGAAATTACAGCATCATTCTAAAATTTACTTGTTTGATATAAATATATTTTTGTAACTTTTTTTTGCCTGACATTTGTGCTGTAAGTCAAAAGTACTTTTGTGAAAGCAATTTTTTTAAACCATCTTCTCTGAAATTGTGTAGGAGGAAGTGAATAGCTACCACTCAATCCCTGACATTAATTCAACAGACACATATTTTGATTTCTGAAGAATTATGGAAACATTCTTTCCGAAGAGAACAATGAACGATAGCATTTTGTGTTTAGCACATTTCCCTTTTCCAAGTGGCAATGGAGCGTTGTAACAGCAAAGTAAATTGCTTATTTCTATGTGCTTTTTAAAACTATGACACTGACTGAGCTGAACCACCAAGACCACATCTGTACACAGCTAAATAAAAGGTTTTACATGATGGCAAAACCGGGCAGAATTATTTTGTTCTTGGATGTACCGATGATTGCAATGCTTACACTACTGCTTTATACACAGTAGGGTAACACTCAGAGTACTATCGTGAAATTCAGTTTTTAAGTTAAATATTTTGAAGAAAGGACTCATTACACAGGTATGGCCAAGATTAAGAGACACAGAAACCTCTGGATGTGCACTGTTGCACTAGTGACAGATCGCCTGAGCCAGGAGTGAGGAAAATATTACTGAAGCCTCGTAGAAAAATATTACTAAAGTCTGAAGCTTCAGAAGAAAAGCCGCCTAGAAAGAACTGCAACTATATAGAATATAGTCATTGCCCCAGATTGCAGGAAGGAAAGGACAGGGGTTTGTTAGGAGTGGTAAATACCTTGATCTTTCTCTCTTCCAGCCAGCCCTCTAATTTTCTGTGATACTACCAGACAACCCAATCAGAGGCTAAAATTCAAGTGATATTGTGATACCATGTGTAGGGCCAAAATTCCTTGAAAATAGAACAGGGAAGGGCATGGAACAATGAAGTTTCAAGGAGAGTGGCAAATTAACATAGTAGACATACAATGTATATGTTTGAGTTGAGGGCAGAAATCAGTCTAGGCTGTTCAATGGTATGAGGTCAGGAACAAAGATCATACTTCTGAGCCATATGGAAGTAAGAAGCTAGAGGGAGATGTTAAGTAAGCTACTATTTTTTCCATTTATGTAAGTTGAAACAGAAAGGAACATAGAGTTATAAAAACAAGAGTGTTTCATGAAGTTTTTTTTTATAAAGTGATGATAAAAATAAGAGAGAAAATAAGCTAAGGAAGAATGTTTTTGGAAAGAGAAATTTAAAAATCTACAGATGTCGAGAACAAAATGCATTTAAAGAACCTTCACTATTTTGACCATATAATTCAGGATTCATACCAAGAGTCAGGATTAATTTCTCAGGATATATGAGGAAGTGGAAGGGGACAAAAGTAAAACTCTGACTCAAAATACTAGTGCACAGCCTCTGTTTTATTTTTATTATTGCCCTCTGAATTTTAGAAACTTCTGTTTCCATGGACTTTACATAACAAATAAAAATCAGCCATAAATGTCTCTTTTTATATGAAGAAATATTACATTGAAGAATAATAATATAATTTCTTTAAAAAATTTCAGAAATTTTGGGACTGATTTTGGAAAAACATCAGAAAGAATTCTAGTAAGCTCTCCAGGCAGAGGTGAGTATTTGACAGATTTGTAAACTGTTACACTCCAGACTTGTATATTCAACTGCATGACATTTATACCTTGATATCTAATAAGTACAAAAACCTAACACTGTTGGCTGGGCACAGTGCCTCACGTCTGTAATCCCAGCACTTTCAGAGGTCGAGCCGGGTGGATCGCCTGAGGTCATGAGTTCGAGACCAGCCTGGCCAACATGGTGAAACCCCATCTCTACTAAAAATACAAAAATTAACTGGGTATAGTGGTGGGCGCCTGTTATCCCAGCTACTTGGGAGGCTGAGGCAGGAGATTCACTTGAACCCAGGATGCAGAGGTTGTAGTGAGCCAAGATCGCACCACTGCATTCCAGCTTGGGTGACAGAGCAAGACTTCATCTCAAAAAAATAAAATAAAAGATATAACACTGTCAGGCTTGAATATATTTTTTCCCCCTCAAACTTATGTTGAGTCTTGGTTCCCAGTGCAGTGGTATTGGAAGGTGATGCCTTTAAGAGGTGATTAGGTCCTTAAGGGGGATTAGTGCCTTTCTCTCAGAAGTAGGTTCTCAGTCTTGCAGGACATGATGAGTTCTCTAGAGAGAAGGTTATTATAAAGTGAGGCTGCCTCACATGTTTGGTCTCTTTGCACATTCCCACTTACTCTTTTGCTTCTCCAGCATGTTGGAATAAGGCATGAGGCCCTCACCAGAAGGTGACCAGATGTGCCCACTCAATCATGGACCTTCCAGCCTCCAGAATCATGAGCTAAGTTAAATTCTTTCTTTATAAATCATCCAGTTTCAGGTATTTAGTTACAGCAACAGAAAATGGACACATCAAAAACAGACACTTGACTTCCATCTCACTCCATGATTCTAAATCTCTCTCTCTCCCAGTATTTCTCATCTCTGTAAATGACAATGATTGGTCCAGTTGAGCAAGTCAAACCCTATTAGCTATCATTGGTTTCTGTTGTATTTCCTGCTTTTCCAAATCAAATACCTCATGAGGATGTATAGTCTCTAAATTATATATGTATATAGAATCTTTCATGTTCTATTCTCACCATTAATAGTTTTTCTAAGCCATTAACATCTGTTCCCTAAAATAATGGAATAAACTTTATCTGCTTCTCACGATTGTTTCTTTGTTATCCATCCTCCACAAAGCAGCCACGGTGCCCTTTCAAAATCAGAATGCAGATTACCAATCCCTTGCTATATACTCCATGATATTTTCTTACTACTTTTAGCCTAAAGGCCTCTTCACTGCTCTCCTCTGATATTTTTTGTCCCTTTGCTCCTCACTTACAATTCCTTAGTCACACTGTCTGTTAGGTTCCTGGAATCAGACAGGTACTTTCCCAAGTCTTCATATTAGGAAATGTCTTTGTATGTAGGGATCATGCTCCAGATCTCTGCCTCTCTTGTTGTTGTTATTATTGTCTCCATATAAATATCATCCCCTGTTAAAAAGAAATTAAAAGTTACAAAATAGCCCAAGGTAAACATAACACTATGAAACAGTAGTAAGCCGAATCTGTTCAGTAATGTGGGGGGATATCTTTCTAACAGTTAAGTATTGCTCTCATAAATACAAGCAGTCAGTAACAGCAACTAGAGAGAGTGATGCTAGAGGTACATAAATCCTTCGTACAGTAAAATAGGAATAGTTTAATAGATACTTTTCAGATTACGTAGTATATCAGAGGTCTTCATAATTTAACTACGTTATCCCTAATGTTATTTTGTGAGCTTTCTTAATTACAGTTAATGAATGTAGTAAATGAGTTTTATTAATTTATATGAAAGAACTGTTTTGTGGTCATTTTAATGTTATTTTTCAGCTTTAAATTCTCTGACATTTAAAATGAAATAGCTAGCAGTTTTTGATCATCATTATGCATAATTTTAGCACACTTAAAATTCCAGTTAATTTTGCTAGCAGGATTTTATTGTTACTTGCACAAGTAGAAAACTGAGAGAAAAAAAATAACATATGCTTACAGATCTAAAAGGCTTAAGAAAGCTCTAAAATAATTTCTTAAATACCCTTTACCATTGACTATATTTTGAATGCCTTCTGTAGCAACAATCACAGTAAGTCTTGAAAACTACCCTTAATCAACTAAAGAAAAGGATAATCCACTTCTTTTTTTCTTTCCAACTTTTATTTTAGGTTCAGAAAGTACTTGTGCAGGTTTATTAACTAGGTAAATTGCATGTCCCTGGGTTTTAGTGTACAGATAATTTTGTCACCAACATAATCAATATAAAGCCCAATAGGTAGTTTTTCAGTTCTCACTCTCCTCCCACCCTCCACCCTTAAATAGGACCCAGTGTCCACTCTCCCCTTTGTGTTCACATGGACTCAGTTTTTAGCTCCTACTTATAAGTGAGAAAGTTCAGTATTTGGTTTTCTGTTTGTGTGCTAGTTTACTTAGAATAATGACTTATAGCTCCATCCATGATGTTGCAAAGGCCACGATGTCATTTTTTTATAGCTGCATAGTATTACATTGTACATATGTACCACATTTTCTTTACCCAGTCCAGTGATGGTGGGCCTTTAGGTTGATTCCATGACTTTGCTGTTGTAAATAGTGCAATGAACATATCAGTGCATGTGTCTTTATGGTGGAAAAATTTATATCCCTTTGGGTATATACCCAATAATGGGATTACTGGGTAGAATGGTAGCTCTATTTTAAATTCTTTGAAAAATTTCCAGACTGCTTTCTACAACGGCTGAACTAATTTAGATTTCCAACAGTAGTATATAAGCATTAAGCACTCTGTTTTCTCTGCAGCCTTGCTACCATCTGTTATTTTTTGACTTTTTAACAGTAGCCATACTGACTGGTATGAGATGGTATCTCATTGTGGTTTTGATTTGCATTTCCCTAATGATTACTGATATTAAGGATTTTATATGCTTGTCAGCCATGTTTATATCTTCTATTGAGAATTTTCTATTCATGCCCTTTACCCATTTTTAATGGGGCTGCTTGCTCTTGCTTGTTGATTCTTGCTTAGTTTTGTATGCAGTAAAAGGTAGGGGTACTGCTTCCTCCTGTAAATGGCTAGCCAGTTATCCCAGTACTATTTATTGAATAGGGAGTTCTTTCCCCATTACGTGTTTTCATTGGCTTTGTTAAAGATCGGATGGTTGTAGGTGTGTGGTTTTATTTGTTGGTTCTCTAACTTGTTCCATTTGTCAATGCATCTTTTGTGTGTGTATGTACCAACAACATTTTTCACATAATTAGAAAAAAAAATTAAATATATCTGGAACCAATAGGAGTTCAAATATCAAAGCAATCCTAAGCAAAAATGAACAAAGCGGGAGGCATCACACTCCCCACTTTATACTACAAGCCTACAGTAACTAAAACAGCATAGTAGTGGGATGACCTACTTCATTACTGAAAACTTGGTTGTTTCTGGTTGTCAATCCTTTGGTCAAAATCCTATCAGTTGCATAATTTCAAGGCAGTCTAGTCCTTCAGTATTTCATCAAATATGTGAATACAGTTGCTATGTTCACCTTTATTGTTTTTTCATCATTTTACTCACTTTACACATATTTATTTTGTATCTAGTATGAATAAGACATGAATTTGAGACTTATGATGCAGAAATGAACAAGACCATCCTAACACCTCGCATAATGGAGATGACATTTATTAGATGACACAATTCTGAATTCCTTTATAATATTGGTTTCCTATGTTTGCTTCTGTAAGTGCAGACACATGAATCACACACTCAAAAACATGATCAAATGAAGGTAGAAGAGAATAATCACATCTTCTTACTCCGTAAACTATGGCCTTACTTCATACAGCCTAATGCTCATAATTTCTTAAACTAATATCCTATATACTTAAATAATAACTTGCTTCTGATACAGCATAGAACATATGTGGTCATAGAAGCCTTTAGATTATTCTAGTCATTTTTCTGAGTAAATAATGCTTTCTTATCAAAATATTCCAATTGTGATACTCTTCTGTGCTTAATGGTATTTTCATGGTTAAATTTATATTGTCATTCATTCTTAATTGGATTATTTGCTTTTTTGCAATTGACTTCATTGATTCTTTATATATTCTAATTACTAATCCCTTAGGAGATGGACAGTTGGCAAATATTTTCTCCCATTTTATAGATTGGCTCTTCACTCTATTGACTGTTTCCTTTGCTGTGCAGGTTTTTAGCTTGATGCAATCCCACTCGTCTACTTTTGATTTTGTTACCTTTGCTTTTGAGGGTTTATCCATAAAATCTTTGTCCAGATTAATATCCTGAAGTATTTCTTCAACATTTACTTCTAGTCATTTCATAGTTCCACAACTTGTATTTAAATTCTTAATTCATTTTGATTTAATTTTTTTATGTGGTAAGAAATGTGGGTCTGGTTTCATTCTTCTGCATATGAATATCAAGTTTTCCTGGCACAATTTATTAAATAAACTATATACGTTCTTATATATGCTCCTGGTACCTTTGTCAAAAATGAATTGGCTGTAAATCCATGGATTTATTTCTGGGTTTTCTATTCTGTTTTGTTGGTCTATATATTAATTAATTAATTAGTTAATTTATTTATTTATTGAAACACTTTCACTCTTGGTGCCCAGGCTGGAGTGCAATGGCACAGTCTCAGCTCACTGCAACCTCCGCCTCCAGGGTTCAAGTGATTCCCCAGCCTCAGCCTCCAGAGTAGCTGGGATGACAGGCAGTCACCACCATGCCCGGATAATTTTTTTAAAAATTTTGTTTATTTTATTTTTTTATTTTTAGTAGAGACGGGGTTTTACCATGTTGTCTGGGCTGTTCGCAAACTCCTGACCTCTGATGTGTGCATTTATTTTTATGCTGGTACCATGCTACTTCGGTTACTGTAGCTTTACAGTATATTTTGAATTCAGGTAGTATGATGCCTCCAACTTTGTTCTTTTTGCTGAGGATTGCTTTGGCTATTTGTGGTGTTTTGTGGTTCCATGCAAATTATGGAATTTCTTTTTTCTATTTCTGTGAAAGTCATTGGCATTTTTATTGGGAATTTCACTAAATCTAAAGGATACTTTGGGTAATATGATCATTTTAACACTATTAATTCTTCCAATCTATGAGTGTGGGATATCTTTGTATTTGTTTGTGTCCTCTTCAATTTCTTTCACTAGTTTTTTTTTTTTTTTTTTTTTTTAGTTTTTCTTTTAGAAATATCACTTATTTGGTTAAATTTATTTCCAAAGTATTTTTGGAGTTATTAGAAATAGATATGCTTTATTTATTTATTTTTTTTAGATTGTTTGCTGTTGGTGTAAACAAATGCCAGTGATTTTTGTATGTTGATTTTGTATTCTGCAACTTTACTGGATTGTTTATAAGTTCTAACAACTCTTTGATGATCTTTCAGCTTTTCTAAATATTCAAGTATGTCATCTGCAAACAAGGATAATTTGACTTTTTTCTTTCCAGTGTGGATTCCCTTCATTTCTTTCTCTTTCCCGATTTCTCTGGCTAGGAATTTCAATACTATTTTGAATAAAAGTGGTAAAAGTAGGTACCCTTGTCTTTTTCCAGACTATGAGAAAATATATTTATTTTTTCTTATTTGGTATAATGTGAGCTGCTGTGTGTTTGTTTTAAATAATCTTTATTATTTTGAAGTGTTTTACCTATACCTATTTATTCAGAGTTTTTAGCATAAATAAATGTTGACTTTTATAGAATGCTTTGTCAGCATCTATTGAAATAATCATATCATTTTTGTTGATTCCCTTAATTATGTATCATGCTTATTGATTTGAGCATATGGATTCATCCCTATGATAAATCCCACTTGGTGATGATGAATGATCTTTTTAATGTGTTGTTGAATCTGGTGTGCTAATATTTTTTGAGGATTATGGCTTACTTTTGTCAGTAATATTGAACAGTAGTTTTCTGTGTGTTTATGTGTGTGTGTATGTGTATCCTTGTCTAGATTTGGCATCCTAGTAATACTAGCCTCATAAAGTAATTTTAGTGGTATTGTTTCCTCTTCACTTTTTCGTAATAGTTTGAGTAAATTTGGTATGATATAGTCTTCAAATATTTGGCAAAATTCAACGGTGAACATTTTCCAAAGGAAGACTGATACGGTCTGGCTGTGTCCCCACCCCAATCACATCTTGAATTATAGCTCCCGTCATCCCTACATGTCATGGGAGGAACTCAGTGAGAAGTAATTGAATCATTAAGGCAGTTACCATCAGCTGTTCTCATGATAGTAAGTGAGTTCACATGAGATCTCATGGGTTTATAAGAGGCTTTCCCCACTTTGGTCAGCACTTCTTCCTGCTACCATGTCAAGAAGTACATGTTTGCTTCCCTTCCGCCATAATTGTTAGCTTCCTGAGGCATCCCCAGCCATGGAGAACTGTGACTTAATTAAACCTATTTTCTTTATAAGTTATCCAGTCTTGGGCGGTACTTAATAGCAGTGTGAGAATAGGTAAATACAGTAAGTTGATACTGGGTAGTGGAACACTGCTATAAGGATACCAAAAATGTGAAAGTGACTTTGGAACTGAGTAAAAGGCAGAAGTTGAAACAGTTTGGAGGATCCAGAAATAGACAGAAAAATTGGGGAAAGTTTGGAGCTTCCTAGAGACTTGGAATGCCCAGAAGACAGGAAGATGTGGAAACATTTGGAACTTCCTGAAGACTTGTTGAATGGCTTCAACCAAAATGCTGATAGTAATATGGAAAATGAAGTCCAGGTTGAGGTGGTTTCAGAGAGAGATGAGGAACTTCTTGGGAATAAGAGTAAAGACCACTCTTGCTATGCAAAGACACCGGCAGCATTTTGCCCCATCCATAGAAATCTTTGGAACTTTGGAATTGAGAGAGATGGCTTAGGGTATCTGGTGGAGTAAACTTCTAAGCAGCATAGCATTCAAGAGGAAGCAGAGCATAAAAGTTTGAAAAATGTACATCCAGATAATGAAATGGAAAAGAAAACCCATTTTCTGGGGAGAAATTCAAGCCAGTTGCAAAAATTTGTGTAAGTAAAGGGGATCCAAATGTTAATTAAAAAGACAATGGGGAAAATGTCTTCAGGGCATGTCAGAGGGCTTCAGGGCAGCCCCTCCCATCACAGGCCCGATGGCCAAGTGGAAAAAAACAGTTTTATTATCTTGACCCAGGCCCGCCCTGCTCTATGCAGCTTTGGAATGTGTTGCTCTGTGTCCCAGCTGCTTCAGCTCCAGCCATGGAAACAAGTCCAGGTCATGATTTCAGAGGGTGCAAGCCCCAAGCCTTGGCAGCTTCTATGTGGTGTTCAGCCTGCTGGTGCACAGAAGTCAAGACTTGAGGTTTGGGAATCTCCACCTAGATTACAGATAATCTATGGAAATGCCTGGCCATCCAGGCTGCAGTCTCCTGCAAGGGTGGAGCCCTCACGGAGAACCTCTGCTAGGGCAGTGAAGAGGGAAATGTGGAGTTGGAGCCCCCACACAGTGTCCCATCTGAGACAATGCCAAGTGGAGGTGTGAGAAGAGGGCCACCAATCTCCAGACCCCGAATGGTAGATCCTCCTATAGCTTGCACCATTCACCTGGAAAAGCTGCAGACACACAACATCAACCTGTAAAAGTAGCTAGGAGGGGACTACATCCTGCAAAGACACAGGGACGGAGTTGGCCAAGGCCCTGGGAGCCCACCTCTTGCATCAGCGTGCCCATGTGAGACATGAAGTCAAATGAGATCATTTTGGAACTTTAAGATTTAATGACTGCCCTATTGGATTTTGTACTTGCATGGGGCACGTAGCCCCTTTGTTTTGGCCAATTTCTGTCATTTGGAGTGGGTATATTTACCCAATAGCTGTACCTACATCTAGAAAGTAACTAAATTGTTCTTGATTTTACAGGGTCATAAGTGGAATGGACTTCCCTTGTCTGAGATGAAACTTTGGATGTGGACTTTTGGGTTAATTCTGGAATCTGTTAAGACTTTGAGGGACTGTTGGAAGGGCATGATTGTGTTTTGAAGTATGAGGACAAGAGATTTGGGAGGGGCTGGGGTGGAATAATATGGTTTGCGTGTGTGCCCACCCAAATTTCTTCTTGAATTGTAGTTCCCATAATACCTGTGTATCATGGGAGTGACCCAAAGAGAGTTAATTGAATCATGGGTGCAGTTACTCTCATGTTGTTCTAGTATAGTGAGTGAATTCTCATGAAATCTGATGATTTTATAAAGGGTTTTTCCCTATTTGCTTGCCACTTCTCCTTCCTGCTGCCGTGTGAAGAAGGAGATGTTTGCTTCCCCTTCTAGCATGATTTTGTTTCCTGCGGCCTCCCCAGCCCTATAGCACATGAGTAAATTAAACCCCTTTCTTTTATAAATTACTCAGTCTTGAGCAGTTCTTTATAGCAGCGTGAGAACAGACTAATACAAAGACATACAAATCACTGACAGGTATATTAAAAAAAGTTCAACATTCCTAATCATCCAGGAAATGCAAATCAAAACTACAATGTGATATCATCTCACATCAGCTTAGATGGTTATTATCAACAATCAAAAAATAACAAATGCTGGCAAAGATACAGAGAAAAGGGAACACTAGTACACTGTGTATGGGAATGTAAATCAGTATAACCACTTTGAAAACCTCTATGGAGTTTCCTTAAAATACTAAAAATAGATTTACCATACAGTTCAGCAATTTGCCTGCTGAGTATATAGTCAAAAGAAAGGAAATCAATATATAGAAGAACTATCTGCACTCCCATGTAATTGTCACACTATTCATAGTAGCCAAAACAGGGAATCAACCTGTGTTCATCAGTGGATAAAACAATGAAGAAAATGTGGCACATATACACAATGGAATAATATTCACCCACAAAAAAGAATGACATCATGCCATTTGCAGAAAAACATATGAACTGAAGGACATTCTGTCATGTGAAATAAGCCGGGCACAGAAAGACAAATATTGTATGTTCTCGTTTTTACGTGGGAGTTAGACAAGTTTATTTATTAGAAATAGAGATTTAATTGGTAGTTATCAGAAGTTAGAAAGGGTGGGAGATTAGGAGAAATGAAGAAAGACTGTTCAATAGGCACAAATATACAGTTACATAGAAAGATTACATTTTAATGTTCTTTAGCACTGTAATGCCACTATAGTTAACAATAATTTATTATATATTTCAAAATAACTGAAAAAACATTTGGAATGTCTCTAATATAAATAAACAATAAATGTTTGGGGTGATGGATATGCCAATTACTCTGATTTGATCACTACACCTTGTACACATACATCATTATAACAAACGTATCTCATATATATGTACAATTATTACTTATCAATAAAATTGTATCGTTCTCATTCGATTATCAAGATTACTTTATTACTGTGCTTTTTAAATTAGAAAACAGGCATGCAAACAAATATCATTTATTTTTTTCTCATAAATTAGTTGGCAAACCAATCAGTGTTTTTTTCTTTCTTTTCTCAATAAATACCTACCATGTATTAGGTACTACAGCACTTCCATCATCAGCAATGGTGAACCAAAGAAACAGAACACCTGCCTTCTTAGAGCTTGCTTTATGGTGAATAATGCAAAATATTTAAATCATAGATAATTATATAAGAATAATGATAAGTTCCATGATGAAAACTAACATGGTAGTGATGTGGTAGTGATGGAGCACAGGATAAAAATATCTACTTAGATTTCTTAGGTCACTTCTCAGAGTAAGAAATCTAAGGTCGTAGTTATAAAAAGAGTGGAGGGAAAAAGTGATCCAGTAAGATGAAGTTTACTGTGTCTGAGGCTTCAAAAACTGTTGCCTTTGAGGGACTGAAATGAAGCATGACTAAAGAACAGAGTAGGAAGAGATAAAACTGAAGAAGCAGGAAAGAGCTATATTTTGCCTATTCTACCTGATATTATTCAAAGTTAGGGCTTTTCAGTTTCCCTTGATCCTTTTCTCTCAGTTCCTATCCTTCTCTTTTTATTTTTAAATTTTCTGAATTAAGACACTAGGTGTTGATGAATCTCTCTCTCTCTTCCTCCCTCTGTCCCTCCCTCCCTCGCTCTCTCTACCGATCGATCTATCAATCTATCAATTGTGAAAAGAGAGTAAATCTTGAAACCACAAAATCACTAAGCCAAATGGGAAAATCAAGCTGGGAACTGCTTAGGGCAAACCTGCCTGCCATTTCATTCCTAAGTAAGATAGCTACAAAGCTAAGCAGCAATATACCACCCTCACAATTTGCCCACAGGAAATTCCTTGTGGACAAAAGACAGACAGAACTCATAATCATCCCTCTGAGCCTCACCTGAGACAAATACATATCTGACTGCTTCCTCTGCCCTATTGTTTATGTAAAAATGCAGATTCACAGACAGGGCAGTGGCTCACACCTGTAATCCCAGAACTTTGGGAGGCCGAGGCAGGAGGATCACAAGGTCAGGAGTTTGAGAACAGCCTGACCAACATGGTGAAACCCTGTCTCTACTAAAAATACAAAAATTAGCCAGGCATGGTGGTGTATGCCTGTAATCTCAGCTACTAAGGAGGTTGAGGCAGGAGAATGACTTGAACCTGGGAGGCAGAGGTTTCAGTGAGCCGAGAACATGCCACTGCACTCCAGCCTGGGTGACAGAGTGGGCGACACCATCTCAACACAGATGGGTGACACCATCTCAACAAAAATAAATAAATAAAAATGTAGATTCACTGAACAAGACTAAATTGTATATTCAGTGGAAGACTGACCAAGGACTCAAAATAATGCAACCTTTTGTTCCTTATCTACTTCTAATCTGCAAGCCCCCACTTCAAGTTGTCCCTCCTTACTAGACCAAACCAATGTACATCTTACACATGTTATTTGATGTCACATGCATCCCTAAAATGTATAAAAGCAAGTGGTACACCACTATCTTGGAAACATGTCTTCAGGGCCTCCTGAGGCTGTATCATGGGTATGTCCTTAACTGCAAAATAAACTTTGTAAACAGACCGAGACCTGTCTCAGATATTTGGGGTTCACACAATCAATTGTCAACCCTAGGTTGTTTTTCTATGATCACTACATATACTTTGAAAATCAGAAACTTTTGCTTTAGACAATCTTCATAGACAAAAGTTCAGTTTTCTTATATCTCTTTTATTTCATATTAGATTAAAAAAAGTCTGATAAAACAATGGAAAAATTATCCTGGCACCCTGTCATCCAGATTCCTGTCAAAGATCTTTCCCAACCTCCTGTCATTTATTTGTCTCTGTTTCTCTGACTCTGTCACTGTGTCTCCCTGTCTTTGCTGATGGGAGCATTTGCTAAATCTCAGTTTACTCTCAGAATATGCTAAGATTATACTTTAGGGGAACCAGAATACACGCTAACTGAGTATGCTAGTTCTCCAAGTCTGCATTCAGCCACCAATTCAACTATAAATCAGGAAGCTCACCCATTTAAAAGAGTTCCTTGTTCCCAGAACCGGCTCTATTTATTCTTCAACGTTTCCTCTCTAGAATGTATAGGTTTATGGAGTGTTAGAAATTATTATTTATTGTGTAGCTTCCAATAAAGTGGACTTTTCTTTCTTCTCCGTGCTCTACATTTTCTGTTTATGAATTATTGTGAATCTGTTTCTCAATATTTATGGATGTTGTCTGCCTCATCATAATTTTATACCTCATGATTTTCTCTTGGTATTATACCTCCTAAGTGGATAGATGGACATTACCCAAAACTTAACTTCCTCCTACATAAGTAGCAACTGGATCTCATTTACTAAACATACACTTGGCTCTGGCAGAAAAGAAAATTTAACACACTTCTTTTTGCTATTAAAATACCTTCTTAGCTTCCACATATCTCAGTTCGGTTTGAAATATCACATGAAACTACAGTTCTATGTGGCCTCTTTTTACAATACTTTTCAGCTTACTCTCTTAGCAAATTGCCAAGCTCGTGAACTCCCTATTTTTCATTGGGTTCTGATAACATCAGATCCTGAGAGTTTGTCTTTAGCCATTTAATCATCTCACAATCTTCTATTTTGTTAAAACAGCAGAGGAGGACCACTTCCTTTGTGCATTGTCAAAAAAAGTACCTCTAAAAAGTAATAAGACATTTTATTTTTCCAACATTCATCAGGTTACAATATATCCCCTAAACAACTCTCTAAGCTTTGGCAGCTTTATTTAAAGACATGCACTTAGAACAGAAGATCCAAAGAGCCTTACACAACATTTCTTTCTCTTTCTTTGATGTTTTAACCTGTGAACTGTCAATGGTTCTTTGATCTGTTTCAATTCACAGAGAAAGGAACATAAATAAGAACATACCCAAACTACATGGATTCTAAATTGCATGTCTATGGGGTACCCTAAAATAACATCATACATGTGTATATATATAGAGAGATAGATTTGGCTTTAATATACGTGCCATAAATCACCACATTTATCACAGCATTTGTAATTATGTTATGTTGTATATCCCATATGCATGTGAAATGTGTGGCAAAGTTGAATCTCACTAACTAGTCATCTTACAACTGTATTATGTGCTTTATGAGAACAAAACTTTGAGCAGAACAGTCATCAAAAATTTGCATGACTAAAGTGTACTTTAAAAGCCCACAAACTGATATTGAATCATTTTTGTCAGTGTTTATAAATACATATAATATATGTAAATCTACGGCCAATATGTGAAGTTTAAATTTGTGTATTTAAGCCTATTTTTAAGTAACAGAAGGAATGCATGCATATAAACTACTCTTGTATTAGGTTATTTAAATAGTAACAAATTATCCTAGAATGAAAGGTAGTGTATTCAGTTTTAAATGAAAGCATTTGACTCTGTGAGCTGTAGAAACATAAAGTCTTTAGTGCCATTTGTAAACCTGTGCCTCAATGTCTGTTTCAGCCTAAAGCAAAGTCAGTACATCCTTGAAGAGAGAAGCTTCCAGAAGTAGCAAACCAGGCTCAATTCGCTCCAAGTAATTGGAGTAGAAAAAAATGTTGACTTAGAAAACAAAACTTTCTACTCTGCTCACAGTCTGCTTTGGACATAAATTTAACTAAGAATAGATTAAAAATTGGATTTTTTTTTTAACCTCAAACCTTCTTCTCATGCTTGACTTCCCGGAATTTTTAGAACATGTTTAGCCTGAGTCTTGGCCCCTTTAGATGAAAACATTGGTTAGGTAAGAATTGAAATTAAGTTATCAAATATAGTTAACTATGTAGGAATTTGGATAAGGTGGAACCTGTCCTTTTTCACTGTGTGTCTTTCACAGAAGATTGTGTTTGCATCTGTGTCTGAGAGAAAGCAGAATAATGAATGCTCTATTATTGATAGTATTCAATTTGAGTTTGAATAATTGTTTGTTAAGGAGATTGTGGAGGATTTCTTGCACTGGATGGGAGATTGGGCCGTAAGTGGTAGGAAGAGTTCCTTCTAATTTTAAGATCCTAAAAGTCGGTGAAACCAATTATAAGCAAAGGAAGTTCAAGGTACATTGAAGTAGGAATATTTCAACAGAATATCAAGTTATGAAATTGTTCTGGTTAACGTTTACTCAGAAAAGCATCTAAGTAAAGGGCAAAGTATATCTATTAATAAGATCTCGAGCTGATAAACAAATGTACAACCAATCAATTGACAAATTCTCTTGGACCTACAATTATAATAACAACTTTTTAATGTGTCCTATAATTTTTAATATGTTTTATTGCAATACATTATCATACTTCTTTGCTCTTTATGTTTGTGTTTATTTATTTTGCAGAAGTATGTTGATAAATACAAAATAAAATACAAAGGGTTGTTATTCCAGAAATGGTAAAGTAGCTTGTATTAGATTAACTATCCTACAGATAATAAATTAAAATCTTGAGAAAATACAGAACCAAAAAAGAAAACGAAACAAAAATAAATTACCTTTCTAAAGATACTGGAGCGTGGCCAAAAGGAGATTGAGATAGACACTGGAAAGGACTTGGCCCATGTAAGAAAGAAACTACTTTGAGCAATACTCTTTTTCACAGACTTTTCTTCTGAGGGCACTTTTAGTGTCACATTTAATATTGCACAAATATCAAGAACTCAAGTAGAAAACTACAGTCTTCCTTCTTTGAGAAGCAGAACATTGGCTTCAACATTGTCAATGTGGCTGGAGATTGGGTGGAAAAATCCTGGGAAAGAATCTGACAGATTGGGAACTCTAAAATCTGCATACAATTTATATCCCAAACATTGACTGAGTCTTGCATTTTGTATATGTTGGGGATACTTGTTAGGACTTATCAGAAAGCATGAGTCAGCTGCAATTCTGAAACTTCTGAGCAGGGACCTAAGCTGGTATCCAATGGAGGAGTAACTGAAATGTGAGTTTGAGACTTGCCAAGTTATAGGCAGCTGGTAAACACCTCAGGCTTTCCACTGAGGCTCAATTTTTGGAGTAAAGACTATGTCCAAAATCTAAGGGATTTTCCTAAGGACAGAGAGTAAAAGCAAACATTTTTTAACTAAATGGAAAAAAGAACCAAAACTACTTTATTACCTATTGGAAAAAAAATCAACACACTTCAGAAGAGGGTAAGAAATCTAGATTATCTATAATAGACCATATTTAATCTCTACTGCATAACCATAATTACTTGGCATGCAACGAAGTAGGTAAATATATCTCATAAACAACAGATATGGGCAAAATGTAGAAAAAGACTTAAATTGATGTATTCATTTTAAGTAGCTGGAAAAAACATTAATGCAACTAAGTAAAAATGTTTAAGGACTTAAAGAAAATGGTAGTCCAAATATGTGAAAAGATAAGAAATCTCAGCAAAAAAAGAAAAACTACTAAAAGGAACCTAACAGAAATTTTTGAAGTAAAATAAAATATCTGAAATGGAAAAGTTACTGGAGGGGGTAACAGCAAACTGAAAATTGCAATAAATAAAATAGATTGGTTAATGTAATGGCAAATTCGTAGATTTGTCCGCTCAGAAGAACAGAAAGAATAAACAGTTTCTTTAAAAAATGTCCATAGAAGTGTTTTTCTGTAATTACAGAGTATGAAACTGATAAATAAATGTTGTTGATACCAACTGTAAATTCAAGTTAAAACAAATACATAATATAATAACAAAATGAAGGCAGATTTTAAAGGAAGTTAAAACTTAGAGGAAACAACCAGGTATGCAGTAATACTCCTCCCTCCCCCCCCCCCCC